>NC_090883.1:40606272-40633772 GCF_036669925.1 Montipora capricornis
TTGGCGACCAGGAAGGCGCAACTTTCACTGTAAATATGTTCGTTGTTACTTTGTAGGTCTTCTTACCAGAATTATAGCATCTGAAGACAAAGGAATTTGCACAAGAGCGTTGTGGTGCCTTGCAAAGCAAAATTTAGACATTGTTGTAATAAATAACCAGGTATGATAAAACAAAAACTTAATGTTGCCTTAAACTTTGACATACTATCCAGATTTTTGTCAAACTTGGTGCAATTGATATTTATGTACAGGACATTAAAAATATTCAATACAAAGATGGGGTCATTGTGCTTGTTTTTACGCTGCATGGCCTTTATTCTAAGTGTTTTTTCCCAATTATGCTAGAAGTGTCGAAACTTAATCAACCGGAAAAATTGTTACATAGCGAAAGCTACTGAATATTACTGAAAACTTGAGCTTACTTGTTTGTCCGGGCTAAAATCTTTCAGTAAAGTGATTTCAAATTGCTCAGTCTTGCAAAGCAATGCAAGCAAATTGGACTGCTTCATCATCACTTCACGCTCATTGTCTGGCTCCAAATGCAGTTTCACGGTATTTAAAAATAAGTACTACAACTTCTACAATCCAACTTTTTTTGTCCTTAAAATATGTTTTCCGTGTTCCTATTACGAGTACATAACAGCATTAAAAAAGGGGGGAGGGTTCACTGTGCTCGTTCAGGAGAAAATAGCGATTCCTTGAAAGATTGATTGAAAGTTACTTGAGTTTCACTATGAACTTGGTTGACTGTTGGGCCGTGTTTCAGGTCAAATATTTAGTTACTTCAATCACGTTGAGATTTTGTTAATCATGCTATTTAATACTTTGTTCCTTGGGAAAGAGGTTGTAGTGTCTGTTGGGCTGCCTGTGGCAGTCTGGAAAAGTATTTTGGGGTAGGTTTTCAAAAAACAGAGTGGCACAAAGAGAATCGTTTGAATGCGGCTTAAATGCAAATGAAAGACTGTCTCTTTGATTTTGTTACAGCTAGAATCTATCCTATTATCCTTGGAGTCGGTGATGACCAAGGATCTGCAGTCTGTTACAGTGGACCATGAAGCTTTAAGTGTGATTGAAAGGTTTGTGTGAGGCATGTACAAAAGTCGGAAAGGATCAACCGGGATCAAGTCAGATCGACTTGTGTCGTTAAATAAAGATCAAAATTAGATGAAATTGAAACTTTTAACCATTGGAAGGTTAAAATACCTCTCGAATTGGGCCAAATTAACCGAGTCTTGCTAATTTTTTTTTTTTTTTTTTTTTTTTTTTTGGGGGGGGGGGGGGGGGGATTATATTAAAAACACTAGGTGTAAGTCACCATCTTGTTTTGTTGTGCCAGTTCCTCTCAGACAGAGATTTTCTCCAGAGCTTGTGAGTCCTGTAGGACAAGACAATGGTTGTTAAGGACGGTGCCTACTATTGGTATTGCTCGGATTTCCTATCGCCGATGCTTACTAATACAGGGATATTTTTGCGCGGTTTAAAACCATCTGGAGAAAGTAGATCTTAGTAAGTACTCTTGGTATCCAAAAAGAAAATTGGGGGTAACCATGTATTTTTGAGAGATAATTAAGCTTCAATTTGAGAAAAAACGCCATAGATTGCTTTGTATTTTAGAGCTTTTTACAAATATAGTTCGTGAATTATCTTTGAAAAATGCGTGGTTACCCCAAATTTTCTTTTTGGATTTCAATAACACTTACCAAGATCTACATTTCCTGCATAATCACACATTGAGGCAAAAATATCTTTAATTAGTAGGCACCGTCCTTAATTCCCCTGAGAGAAACAAACAGTTCATATGCATTTTAACAATCTTATTGTTTTGTCCTTCTGATTGGGAATTAACTGAAAGGGGTCTATACTGATCTGAGCTGGTAGATCATTTTTGAAGAAATAAATAAGTTTAACTATATTATTTATGATTAATTTTTCCATCTAAATCAGGTTTTCTTTCTTCCAAAACTGTTATGTATACATGTGAATCCAGAGGAATTAGTCCCCTGTAAGGCCAACAAAAACTGTACTTGCTGCATACGTAGCATTGCGTCAGTCGATCGAAAAACAGTACAACAGTGAAAGTTTTGCTTCAAGAAGCACAAGGTATACAGCGTAACCACTTCAGAATATAGAGTTTTTATTCTCCTTTTCGTTTGCGACCCAGTCTCTGTGTGCTAGCAGGAGGAAACTAAAGCCCTTAGCAATATATTGCACACGTTTACAAGTTGAAGAGTCATTTATTTGTGGAATTTGCTTAGCTGCTGTACATTTCCTCCAACCGTATTGCTTTTTTCATCACTTAATCTCCAGTTAGGCGTCCGTTCGGGCTACTCGCTCAGAAATTTGGTTGCCCACGCTCACAAATAAGGAGCCCCTGGTGACCGCACGACCGTTAGACAGTAGCCTTGGTTAGTTTACTTTACAAAAGTCTTATAAAGACACTGTAGTTTATCACATTTCTTTATCAGTGACAGAAGTGGGACATGAAGTTCTCAACTAGTAATAGATTCTTCTTGTTAGTATTATTAATTCTTACTACTAATTTGTACCAGGTTGCTACAGCAAGTGTCTAAATCTGATTTAATCAAGACAGCTGATTCCTGGTCAAAGCTGGTATTTCCTATGCTTGTCAGCTCTGCTGCAAAGGTACGTAGTTGAGAAAATTCTGTTTAATATTGAAAACTTCAGGGAGACAGCTAGAAGCTTGGTCTTTCAATCCAAATATTGTAAGCTTTACTTTTCCCACGTATTCTCGAAGTTTTTTTCCTGCCTAAAGTATGAAAATTAAGAAATTTAAGTGAAGGATTTTATTGATCATGTTGGGTTGATTTTTCCCCTACAATAATCATTTTTCTGGGTGATCATATCCTTCATCACGTCAGAGTCTTATTAATTAATAGGGTCGTATTTTGCTGTGATAATATTTCAAAGTTTATTGTAGTTGTATTTGTTTCTGTTTACTAATGTGATTTTGTTGTAGTGATTCAATCGGTCTTTCTTTTCCATTCCTCCTCCTCCCACACTTGCGGTGTTTTGCTTGAGTTGATTCTCTCTTTTCTTTCCAGTCAGTATAAAATGTGGATTTCCATGATTGTGATATTTAGACAGGGGGGTCTCAGTGTTGGGGGTCTCCATGTTTTATACCTGGTCCACAGTCCAGGTCAGCAGTTGGCATTTTATACTGACCGCTTTCCTTTTACTTCTGTGAATAAAACTGTCTTTCTGCAACAAACAAAGTGTGTGTCATGTTGTAGCTATCTGCAAGGGTTATTTTACATCAAGACAAGTTATTCATATTGTCTGTGTGACTGATTAACACTTCAGGTTCGAGAGAGAGCTTTATTTGTGATGTCTACTGGACTGGAGCACATGATTTCTTCGCAAGAGAAAGTTGTTAAAATACTTCTACCATTGTTGAAAGGGGTATGTTTTCTCAAAGCTAATTATCCTTTTCTATTTCTCCTTTCCCCCCTACATCATGGTTGTCAAAATACCAACTGTAGTTGACATGTACCAAGAATGATTTTGCCGAGTCAGGTGACCTCTCCTCTGCATTTGTAGAGTATTGTGTGACATCGCTTGTCATGTATGTTAAAAGAATATATTATGAAAATACAATTGAGTTGAGCATGTGGCCATCTGTGAGTGAGTTATTGCTAGTTTGTTTGTTGCACTTCTCTGTATTAAATACACCTCAGCATTGCATGTTCATAATGAAATAGCAACACATCCCTTAAAAACTGCTCCATTTTTTTAAAATTCAGTCATTTACTATTGAACTTTCTATGAAGGCATACTGTGTATTGTTGTAAAATTCTGATTGCATTTTGTAAGTGGTAAACATTAGTTACTGCTGTTTTGAATTTCAGTGTTTCTTGAAAGAGTTTTCTAACCTGTGTTCTGAGAAGAAAGAGTTATTTGTCCTCAAATGCTGGTGTTGTATTGTGCCAATCTTAGGAGAGGTATGCATGCAATAAGAGATGTTGTTAATCTGTCCTGAATATTCAGCTTTGTTGTCACTATAAATTGCCAAGCATCCATATAGGATTAAAAACATTATAACCACATTAGGTACAATGTCAACTTTCTCTAGATATACATGTACAGAGTGTGAAGGACAAAAACAACATTTTGTAATTTTTCCTTTACCACAGACTCTTCACAAAGGAGGAAGTTTAATAAATGACTTGTTGAAACTTGTTGAGCAGGTTTGTAAAGATGTTCCAAGTTTTAAAAGTCTAGAGAAATTAATGGTACTGATATAGTCAGGGTTTGAACAGAGTCTTGAATTCTTGAAAAAGTCTGGAAATTTGCAAAGCAGTTTTCCAGACCTGGAAAAAGTCTGGAAAATAAAGATAAAGTCTGGAAAAATGGTAAAAAGTCTGGAGGATTTTTTGTTTTGAAAACTGAAACAAGTGCTTTATTGCTAAGTGAATTTTTTCAGGTAGTCAAATCTTAAAATTTCGCCTTTGTCAAAAACATTCAATCGCAGACTGAGAACTCTGAGATCTCTCTTATGCCAGCACTGCATCGTGGTTACTGTATGTTCACAGTGCATCATGGGACAAACGATATATAATAAACTTGGGTCTGGAAAAAGAAATTAGCATTTTGGAAAAAGTCTGGAAAAAGTCTTTAATTTTGCAACCAAAAATCTGTGCGAACCCTGTATAGTGTATCAATTCACTCTGACTTGTATTTTACATTAATGTATTTCAGGGATTTAGAGATCAATCCATAGAGGTCCAGGTCATGTCCTTCACTGCATGGAATATCTTGATCGACAACTTTGCACTGTCATCAGGTAGGACCAGGGATTTTGTCATCTTTCTTATTTTAAGGTGGAGGTAGTGACGATTTTGCTCAAATTAAAGGTCAACTTGTTATCATAACTTACTAAACTTCAGAATCCGTTATTATATAATCATTTTCGATGTTCTGCGCACATGCGCAGTAGTGTTGAAAACAGGTACTTCAGTTAGAACTTGTTAGTGTAGTTGTGTTTATTAAAAGTATATCACAAATTGTTATTCAAGAAACGCGACACTTATTTTAGTCCCATTGTAAAACCAAGACATGTGACTACCAGGGTTACATTTCTTGGAAAGGCTGTTATCAACAATTTAACTTATTAGCCCCTAAGGAAGTCCACATTGACGATTGAGTAACACTATGTGCCGTTGGCTTTCTGAAGAGGAAGTGGGTGAAGATGTCATTAACATATGAGTTTACTAATGACTGTTGTTAACTTGTTTTTCCCTGAGGGGTTCCCCATTCACTAATAAAATAGTGGGTGGCATTTAAGACAATAAAATCTATAAGTGTCACTATTAGGAAGGAAAGGGTTAATAATAATTGTTTATTTTATGTTATTCTAAGATGTATTGTGCAGCCAAAGGAGGGTGAAACTTATTATGACTCCATTAAAGGTGAGTAAAGCATGGGATCATACCTACAAGGACTTGGGTGCCAGCCCCTTAAAGTAACAGCTGCGTGCAAATTTCAGGACTGAAGGGAAGAAAAATTAGAAGCAAAGTAGGGAGTAGGAATGTACAGGGTGGGAAGAAGGACAGGGAGGTTGTGGGACGGGACAACACAGAAAGGAAGAAGAGCATGAAACACGAAATGGGAAGTGCGAGGTTGGAGACATCAGGCAACACCTGGGATTAAGAAAGGAAGGCAAATCATGCATCAAAGGGATGTAAGCAAGATGCTAAATAGCAAGTAATGTAGTGGAGGGATTGGGCAGGATGGTGCAATATGCAGCCAAAAGTTAACGAGAACCATGGAGAATCAGAAAAAATAGAAGTGGGATGAAGAACAACTGAGGGTATTGTAAGGTATGGAATTTGACGGGCACTACTAAACCACGAAACAGCAAAACGAAACACCAAAAAAAAGTATGACCCCACCATACATTGAATGCCAACCAACAAAGGTTGGATTTGAGAATAAATATCGTTTTAGGCCTAATTTAAAATGTCATTGCTTCTATTTCAGTGAGATTAAGATTAGGATTCAAGTTAAGACTGAGATTAGGAGCAATAATGTTTTTGGCAATTAGGCCTGTTATGTTTAATCTCAAATCCAACCTTTGTCGTTTAGTATTCAATGTTTGGTGGGGTCATACCTGGTGTTTTGGTGCTTAGTTTCACTGTTTCGGTGTTTCTGTGTTTTGGTGTTCGGCGTTTAGTAACGTTCCTTCTTCTAATCTGTTTTAGGGTTTGTTCCAATATATTTTTAACAGAGAAATAAATGACAGCAAAGAGATACGTTATTTTTTTATTGTGATTGCAGTGACTGTGTTATATTACTAGTCTTTTTTCATTGCAAACCAAATCGTTCTACGAAATATTAGTCAAACAAAAATTCTGATTGCCGATATGGCAAGGCTTGGACTTGTTTTGCTTGCCCATGGATATATTTCGCTTGCCCCGGGCAATCGGGCAAGTGCTAGTTTTGAACACTGGGCAGGCAAGAGAAAGGAGGGTTAAGGTTGGAAAACTGAGGGACACTGGAACAACCCCAAAGACGAAAGTTTGAGGGCTTCAAGTAATCTTTTTGTTACCATGTTAACAGTTGCCAAATGATTATTGTTGTAGAACTTGGCTGTAAAGGAAAGAAATGAAGCTGTTGAAACAGCAAGACTGTCAACTTGGTGGCACTTTGTGTGCTTGTTAGGTCCTCGAGTTCAAGAACTTTTTGAACAGGTATTATTGTATTCGTCATTTGTCATCATAATTTCAGTATCAGGTGAATTGTTTTTATTGCTATCATTTTTTATGATAGGTGTTATGTTTATGGTTATGGACTAACCCGACTTAGAGTCCAATTTGGCTTGGACTCAGAGTTGACTTGGTAATTAAAGCCAGTGAACTCTTTTTACAATGTTGTCTAGAGCTTTCTTGTTTGCTTTCCATTTAAAGGTTTGCACTCCACTTCTTCAGTTCATATTTGGAACAGCTATTGATCAGATCAGCTTGCTAAAGACCAAAGAAGGCTTCAGTGATCTCAAATGTCCCCCAACTCCAACAAGTAGCAAACTCATGATTGATATGATGGCAGAGACACCCAAATCAAGCATCCGCAGATCTCTTAGAGATGTTGGCACGCCTAGAACACCAACTATTTTAAATGCTAGCTTTGCCAAGACAGTTAAAAAAAAGCTGTTGATACAAGGCTGTGAAATTGTGCATGAATTCCTGATGTTTGATGATGAGGAAATAAATGGCAATCCTGTTGTAATAACTTCTCTTGGTAAATATTTATCCTTCTGTATTTTACAGTTAATTCCATGCAGAAATGTTGGGTAACATTAATTTTTTGACTGAATAATAATAATTATTAACCCTTTCAGCCCCGATAGTGCCAAATGGCACTTATAGATTTTACTCTGTCTAACGCCAGACGATTTTACTCGTCAATGGGGAACCCCTCGGGGCTTAAAGGGTTAAGCTGTATTCTACTTCTGATGATGAACCATCTAGTGACATAATATTCATAGTGCATCCTCATCTCCCTGTCTTTCTCTAGCTGAAAGACTGAGCGCAGTGATTTTCAAGAAACCAGACGATTTTAAGAAGCATGCTTGTCTGATAATGAGTGCAGTAAGAGAAGGCTTCAAAGCTCTTGGAAAGGATATGTCAGGTAAATCTCAACAAAATTTATGTTGGAAGCTTTGGTGATGCTTATGAGGAGGTGAACCAACTGGAATTGCCATAAATGATCCCCATTTCCATCACACTTTGTCAGTTACGTGCCTTCTTTCTGAGTTCCTAGGTTTCTCAAGGTTGTCATCTTTATTAAAATAATAATAATAATAATTATTGTTTTCTTTCAAGTCACACAGCACAGGGAGTGATGGGTTAGGGGTAGGGGTGAAGTGTACCATAGCTAAAACAACCCAAACGTTTGGGTTGTTTCAGCTCTGGTACCCTTCACCCCTACCCCCACCCCCATGCCCCCCCCCCCCCCCCCATCCCCGGAAAAGTAAAACC
Organism: Montipora capricornis; assembly: GCF_036669925.1. NCBI lineage: Eukaryota > Metazoa > Cnidaria > Anthozoa > Scleractinia > Acroporidae > Montipora > Montipora capricornis. Next base: position 40,614,267 of record NC_090883.1, read on the forward strand.
GCTATAGGCCCCAACCCTTCTTCTGTTATTTAACATTTTGTTTTTTGCTTTTTTTCCCAATTTTTTTTTTTTTTGGTTTTCAGAGCCACTAGGGGTCAAAATATGGTACCTTCTTGTTACAAGAACCAGCAAATTGCTTCAAAAAGGTCGGTTTGGTTGGGATTGTTAAATTTGTTAAGGCTTGATTTGGCTTTTGTTATTATACATTTCTGTGGATGATAACAGGATACTTAAAAATAATTGTTTGTTAGGTTCCTCGTCAGACTTCAGTGAGATATTTCTTCCTCTCCTTGCTGTCATGCAGGACTTAGTTGACAGTGATGTGCTTTCTCCATCTTTAACTCTGGTATGTCTTTTATTTTATTTGGATTTGGAAATATTTGTAAGGTTATAAGGACATTTTTCAACACTGAAGAATTTATTTATCAACAAGCATGGTGTAACTTTTATTATAACTTTATCAACTTTATGTAAGTGTGGATTCTTCTACCACTGGCGTACTAATTGGGGTCACTGAATAAATCAAATGTTGATTTTTGAGGGGATATTACTAAACCACGAAACAGCAAAAGAAGACATTGAAACACCATTGAATGCACACATTGAATGCAGTAACCTAGATTAACTATCATTTTCGGCCTAATTAGACCTAAAACGTTATTGCTCCTAATTAATTGACATTAGCATTGGGATTCAGATTAAAATTGAGATTAGGAGCAATAATGTTTTAGGCCTAAAATTAAATTCTCAACATTTCCTTTCAACAGAAAATGCTAAATGACTTGTCAGGACTCCCAGCTGAAGTATTAAGTCACAACATGGCAGCACTGCATTCTAAAGACAATCCCCAAGGATCACCTGCTCTGCTTCTTCTTCAGTTGCTTTTCACATCACCTTTGCTTGAAAACATCTGGGATAGCGAAAGGTTTGATTTTCTCCCTTAACCAATTATTGACTTCTGAAGTGGCCTAGTGTACTAATGAAATAAGTTAGCATGTCCTGCTTTGTATCATACCTGTAACCGTTGAAATGCCCTGTGTACACTATTTCGGATCTAACTGCAATGAAAACGCCAACATGCCATGTGCTTCATTTTTTTAAAACAACTGTGTGTCTCTTCCTACAATATAGGTCAGCAACATGTACTACACCCTGTTGCAAGTATTATTTTTCAGTTCAGTCATTCACTGTTTACTACCTTTATACCTTACAATCAACAGAATTTTCTATCTTATTTGTTATCTTTCAGACTTCACGTAACATTTGAGCACTTTATTAGTAGCGGCATGACAACAACTTCAGGACAGCTTTTCTTTTTGAAGACAGTTTTAGCTCTTCTAGAAAAGGCATCAAGGTATCTTGGAGAGGTTACATTTTTACATCGAATTTTGTCTTCTTGTTATTTAAATGAGTGCAATAATGTTAAGCATTTTTGTCTCGCATAGGCCTTTATAGCCAATGAAAAGCTACACAGCTATGGAATGACTTATCATATATTGCAAGAGACTGCTTGCAAGAGGATTTAATTTTAGAGTGCAGGGCTCGAAATTGCAACCAATACAGTCGCATTTGTGACTAAATTTTTCCCTTTGCGACTAAAATATCTGGAGAAGTCGCAAATTTGCGACTTGTTGTCACCTTCGCTCTTTCGAAACCAAAGGGTTAGCAGTTGCCACTTTGCTGCTACTTTGCCAAAATAAATAAATAAATGACAAAATTGTTTTGCTTCTCACTGTGAATTTTCTCTGAAGATAGCGTAATTGTAGAGTAATTTAGCTGCGATGTTACGTGCACAGCTCCATTCCTTCGATCATTCGCCATTTTCAGCGGTTTCTTTACACACAAATATTGTGGGCTCATATTTTTTTCTAAACCGCTGACAACACAATGCAGCGCGGCGAATTTTGCGACTAAAATTTGCGAAATTGCGACTAAATTTTCGTATCTTATCGCAAAATGCGACTGGAATTTTTCGTTAATTTCGAGCCCTGGAGTGCCAGACCTTTTGGCTACATCTTTCTAATCTTGACATACAGCATGTCCCATTAACTGCTGTTGGGATCCGTGTGGTCATATTTATTTGTGTTGGTCAATCCCCCTTGACTTGTGAAGGTGGAGACACAGAGCCTTTCATCACAATCGTAACCTATTTGTTATTGTAAAGAGATGTAGCAAAACGTGGTGAATAATCATTTTGCCAACAAAAATGAAGTAGCATTTAAACTATACAGCTGTACAATCATGTGTTTTAACTAATCAGATGCTTAAACTTTTAGTGGGCAATGAAATGAGAGCAAAGACAGTTTATACAATATTGTCCAAGAAATATGTGACAGAACATCACTATTGACAAATAGCAAATAAAAAAAAAAAACGAACTAGGAAAAAGACACTTAAAACCTTTTTTCTCAGATTAAATTTGAATGCCTCCAAAAGTTTTGCACAATGTTTTGTACTTATGTACAGTAATGACAATATTGCATGCATGTGCTGCAATAGGATTTGCTTCTCAGTATTGAAAGTGGATTTTCTTTATAGCTCTTTCCATGAGAAAGATGTTCTTTGGAGGCTTTGGATATTTGTTGTTGATCAGCTTATTATGCACATTCAAAAGGTGAGACTGTATTCTTTCCTTGTTTCTGGATATTAAGTTTTCCTTTTTATGCAACTTAACAATGTTCAGTCATTAAACACTTTGTAATGGATTGGAGCAGTATAACGCATCCTGGGATGGTGCCAGTTGATACATATAAGGACAAATACATTAGCAATTCTTGTAAAACTTGGTGCAGGTTTCGCACATAGAAGATACGGGTGTCTTCTCTCCAAGTGGCTTCTGCTCTCCCCAAAAGCGTTAACCTCAAATTCTAATAATGGGGAGTAACGAAACCTTCTATTAAAACGTAGATTACTTCAAAAATGTTAGTGTGCAGTGCTCTCTCAAGTATTGTGAATATTCAATTGTCTGGTTGTATTTCTGGTGTATACTCAATCTTATATAGATTTGGTTATTGCATGTTATTCCTTTGCAGAGTAGGGTCACAGTTGTAGTATGATTTTCTCTCCTCATTTAACCAATAAAATTATTGTTTTGTAGCATTGCTGCTGTAGGTGTGGTTTTTTTCTTAAACTCTCCAGTGTTGCGTATCAACTGTTTGGTTGCCACCTCGTATTCAAGTTTACCTATGATATGCTTGATTAATTCAGTTGACTTTTAGTTTCATTATTAATAGAAAAATGTATGCTGAGTTGTCAGACTAATGATGTGAACCAGGGGGATGCTCTAGAACATGACTTTAGCACTCTTTACTTGGCATTACAGTTTCCTATTGAACGTCTTGATGCTGGTTTGTCACAGGTGTGTTTCCATCATTATTGATTAAACCCTTTCTCCTAAAATAACCACTTGTAGATTTTTCTCAAAGTCCAGACATTTTTCCTTGTCAATGGGAACCTCTTAGAGTCAAAAGGGTTTACAAGATAGGTCCATTCAGAAACCATGTCCCTTTTAATCAATCATCTTTTCAATATGAAGGGTCTTGGAAAAGAAGCAAGCAAAGCTGTGGCTGAGTTGTATCGGTCATTTTCCCGGGCAGCTGCTCTTGTACCAACAGCAGAAACCAATGTTTGTTGTGAGGAGCTTTGTGGCAATATTCTTGTTACGAGTGCTGATTGGACTTCTAAGGTAAAAATTCTGTGACGAGGTCATTAATAATTATTCTTATTTGTTATTTTTTTGTATCCATATGTAACTGATCACCCACCTATGATTGCATAGCATTCTTGTGTTTTATGTCACAATTCATATGTGTCTGAGTAGCATATGAGACATTTGTCTTTTAATTTTCTTTGTCTTTGTGGGACAGTGATCACAGTAAATTTCATTGATGTTGTTGTTAGTCACTTAACACCCATTGAAGCAATAATAACTTCGTTACTTTCCAGGACATTGCATTTGTTGACGGTCTTGTCAACCTGGCAGGAGTAATGATTGAGTGTTTGGACTTCACAATTCCAAGTCTATTTTCCATGGCAACTACAGCAGCGGGAAAATCACCCAATGCTTCTCCAACTAAGTGGAATAGGCGCCTCCATAAACCCATGGGGAATTTTACCAGTTTGGTTCACTTGACTGATAAGTTATTGTTAGCCTGTGCAAGATCAAGTGAAAGCAAGGTAAGTAAATCAATTAAAGATGATTCTGTTAATTGACAGCATAAGTCAACCAGTCCCTTTGGCGAGGGCCAGCAACTAACAATCATGATTGTGAATTTCCTCTTTTAACAGGAATCAACACAAACCCTTGGTGTATGGACAGCAACTGTCACCAGCTTGATTGACAAACTGTCATATTTTTTTGTACATATCAATGGTGCTGCGACCATCACTGCAGTCCTTAAGACGTTGGCCCCTGCCCTCAAGAGCTATCTTGAAAGTGCACATACAAGGTGAGCTATCCTAGTTCAAGTGGTCTTTATTTTGTAGACTTTCAATCATCGTTAGGCATCAGAGGGATTCTAAACGATACTAGTCCAGCTTTTATCTGCTTTCTGCTTGTTTTCCATAAACTTTTGGAAACAGGCAAAGTAAACTTAGTTCTGGTTCACAACATGTGACTGAAAAACGTTTGCACTTAATGCAATTTTATGTGATATGATCATGATTTGGTTGAACGTTTGAACCACATCAAATGGCAGTAAAACAAAGACCATCATGCACTGCATTTACTTGGTATGAAACAGGAAATATTACCGATTTATCAATGACTGGAATGCTTTTTGTACGGATTTACTTTATTCCCATATTTTTAGTCTTCAAATTTCATACCTATATAAATTTCAGAACAAAATAGATTTTGATTATTAAGCCAAGGTTATAATTTGATCATGAGTTCTGAAATCATACAGTGGAATTTCCGGCTTTTTTTTCCCCTACAGTGTGAAGATTGGTCAAACAACTTTGGATAAGAGGCTGTTTACAACAAGACTCATTCAGAAGGTAAGGAAAGACAAGACTTGATTCGAACTCAAAAAAGCTAAGCGCATGAAAGGAAAGGAAAGGAAAGGAACTTTATTAAGTGTCTAGTCGCTCTAGCGCTGGAGCACTAATAATATTGGGGACACTGTAAACTGAAATTAGCAATTAACACAAGTCATGACTGCATGAACAAATGAATTAAGTGATAGACTCCAGGGTTGAGTTGTTCAAAGCCTGATTATTTCCTCCCTGGGCTTACCATGGTCTAAATGATCCAGGGAATGTGCCAGATTTTTGTTGATCGAGTCTTAAAATGTACTTTCCAGATTGAGAAGCTGTGGATGGACCTTTTGACATGTGTACAAAGTCGTCATGGGGGACCATATGATTCTGAGTTGTTGGCTGTTATGTCTCCACTCCTGGTAAACTTGGACTCTTGCATAATTTTGGTAAATACTAGTGCTTCTAAGGAAGTAGAAAATTATAACTTTTTTGTTGTGTAAACAGGAAGTGACACTTGGCCATCCAAAGCGAAACATCAAGAACCATTCTGTCATGTTTTGGAATGCCACGTTTGCTAAAACACAACGTCTAACCTACCCAGAAAAACTCAGGTGTGTGAGATTTTATGGGAAAAACTGTTAATAACCATTATTATATTCTTTACTTGCTATACTTGCTGTGACTGACAAATCTAGAGGGCGGTATTCTACAATACATTCCCTTAATAGCATGCATTTTTGTTTCATAGCGTGATTGCCAATGAATGTTTCACTATAGGGGGTGAAGAGGAATAATCAGGTGTTCATTATTCCATTATTCCTGCTCGCAAATTTTCATTATTCCATTATTCCAGTAAAAAGAACTCATTATTTCATTGAAAAAATCTACCTATTCCGGAGAATTTAAGTCGTTATTCCATCATTTCACCCCACAAAATGGCATTATTCCATTTTTCGAACAAAAAAATTTCTGTTATTCTTATTCCCATTGTTCCTCTCCACCCCCTGATTCACTAATCGCTTTTTTGTTCCTTACCGTAAATAATGAAATCTTCATTTCCATGCTGGTTTACAGTTTGTGCAGGCATTAATACACTGGTACATGTACATCATTATTTTATCGCATTTTTCATCTTGCAGACCAGTTCTCCAGATTGCAAAAGATAAAATGTCTCTAACTCTGCCAGGATGGGAAAATGTACAGGTGCCATGAATTCTCGGGTTTCATCTTTAGTACAAAGCTCTGACGAAGGGCTAACGCTTGAAGCTTTTAGAATCTCTGTACGGTGGCCAATTTACATTATCAACTCTGTTGATAAAACCAAATTTTTGTATACTACTTCCCCACCGACGCAGCACCACAGTTTCTTTAGAAACTACCCCCTTCATTCAAATTATTTTGTGGCTGTCATGTGTAAGTTTTGTAATTCTCTAAAAATTAATCTTTATTTTGTTCTTTAGATTTCTGGCAAGGAATCACAGATTGATCTTGAGGTAATTTCACTGACTGTTTTAGGACACTGTATTTTTTTCCTGTAACAGTGTTGTTGCTGAGAGTGGCTCAGTAAGAAATCCAGAAGATCACTCAGGACTGAGTTGAAATCCAACTTTTTCCATTAGCTGGAGTTGTTCTTGGTATAGTTCCTGGCTTGTCTCTGTGGCTTGACTTGTAAAAGCAACATCTGGTTCTGTCTACTTATTGATTTGATTCTTAAATCTGTGGTTTTTGTCATCCATTTATGCCAAGTTCCACTGCCTCGCATGTATGATGTTGCGTCCGTGTATCCTGGGCAACAGCATCAGCAAGGCTGAAGTTATCTTAGTGCAGAGTTGTTCTGTGTTTTATGTTGCCTGTCTCTTCTTTTGCATCCACCCACCTCAATATAAACCATCTTATTAATCCAGCAGACACTTTACTGCATTGTCACAACTTATATAGCGTCCAACATCTAAGGGCTCTTCAAGCTCTACAATCTGAAGTCTTGAAAGCAGTTCATTGGGATTTCATTGGCCCAGAAATTTCCCTAGAGTAAATGTTAAATGAATAATAATTAGTATTTTTGTTGAACTCTTTTTTTTTCATCTTTTCTATTTTCATTCAGTCTGAAGATCTTACACACCAAGAGGAAATTGTGAAACCCTTGCCATATGGTATCTTGACCTCCCCAAAGAGGAACAAGCCCATTAGCATACCAGGGGGGTCCCCTCAGATGAAAGGTAGCTTCTTGCACAGGGCAGTTGTTGCTGAAAAGGCAATTGAGAATTCTTCGCCAAAAGTGGTAAGGCTATTGCCATTAGTTATCATTAAAGTGATGTAGAGTTTGACCAAAGAATGTGTAGTCCACATGCATAAAACAGCTTGGAGTATCCTGCTTCTCTTTACTGTGTAGGATAATTCTGAAGTCGACAAGTCTTGTTCACAATAATCAGGAATTAAACTAAGAATGTATACCAGATCTTTTGAAGGGCTATATCAATATCAAAGTATTAAAACAATTTCCGTTAATGTAAGGCTAACGGAATGAGCGGTAATCGATCATATCTGTTTAGAAAATCTTCCCATGTTAATGTTGACATGGTAAGTGTGACGAAATGTGGTTATCTGAAATGTCAGCATTGTGTCTGTGGTACTAAGAGGAGATTTCGAAAACTGAAAAAGACCATAAGAGAAGAGTGCCCCCCCCCCCCTTCCTCACAAAAATTCACGTTACTTTAGATGCTAAAGTTAAATAGCTGAAATCGACTAGTTGCACAAGACCTCTTGAATGGTGAATAGTTTAAAAAGAAAAAAAAGGTTTTGAAGATTCAAAGAAAAAAGAAGTCTACATCCCCCATTTTCCCCCCTTCTCTTTATCTGCCTCGGGTACTGTGGCAGACACCAGATTGAAGAGTAATGGTTGAGAACAGTTTCCTTTTTTAAGCAAACAGCAGTGGTTCATTGATTTTCAATATTATACATTCACTTCTCTTTCATCCCAATTCTTCTTTCCTCAGTTTGGTCGATCACCAAAACTTGGGCGACCCAGGAATTCACCTGCTGGTACACATGTCAGAAGAAAATTGCCATTGTCTAAGTACGATGATGATGAAAAGGTAAACTAAATAAAGATTATGATAATAACTATGGAATAATAAAGAATATCCAAATATTTACATTCCAGAGATACCTAGATTTAATAACTTTCTAACGCTGAAAAAAAAAAACAGTTTAGATTTGAAAAGAAGTCGTGTAATTTGTATGGAGGTTGAGGCTATGCTTATATACTTCGGTCCTTCACTCCTGTTGCTAAGACCCAGTCACCTGGGCTGCTCTTCTTGTGCTGCCACCTTGTTTCAGCTAGTTTTCTGCCTCTTGAGCTCTCCCTCACTGACACAACTCCAGCTATTGTTGGGCCTCGCCTTCTTCCGTTTAGTAGGATTCAATTTCACTGCCTGGCGTGTGGGTGCAAGACCTCGATTTTCCTAAGGTGCTTTCAGTCCATTGCCATTTACATTTTGATCTTATTCCGCTGTTCCTCTTCTCCCCCGTCTCTGCCACAGTTTTTCATTTGTCGTTTTCGTCCAGGCGTGGCTTATAGCAGATCATATTCAAACACGAATCAGTTTCAAGTGATAGCGACATTTCTTGTTTTTAGGATTATGTGACGATAGCACCCTCACCGAAGAAAAAAAGATTGCTTACTGAACACCAGAAGGACGTAATGCGCAGTAGAAGGTTAACCACGTTGCATTTTTCTTTTGTACAATTATTAACTCCAAACCCTTTCATCCATCCAGCCCAATCTCCCCTGAGTGACTGATGATTTTCTGTACGATTTCAGTGCTGTCCCCGTTCTTTACAATGAACTTGACCGATCGCAGGACTGCTCCCAATTTTCTCAATTTACAATAGCATCGCAGGCGCAAATCACGTGAGTGTCAGCCTTGATATATGAACTGTTTTTTTGTCTCCCTGCAAAGTCTGTTTTTGCATAGAAAGGGCATTTCAGTAAACCTTTCAGTCGTTGAATAAAAATGGAGTTATCTTTTTCTCCAATGAACTTTCGTGCTTGATAAATGAAGTTTGTATCTATGCATGCACATATAAAAATCAGGAAAACTAGCAGTTATCGTCATCATCATCATATATAGACATGTAACAGGATTAAAACGAATAGAACCACTTGTCTTTTTTTCTGCTCTATTTCGTCTTGTACCTTTGAATTACGAGTAGAGTAGTTTTTCTACATTTTTTATATAGTGACTGCAGCAGAAACAGTTCTTCCTTTTTTTTTTCTTTCCATAGTCCCGACTCAACCCCTAGCAGTACTCCGGGTAAGTTTTTTATGCGCATTAGTTTAAGAAGAGCCCCAATTTTGCTATACTGGAGGTATGAATTTTGTTTTGTTTAATTGTCTTTGTTTTAGATGAGGAAAAGGATCAACGCATAGAAAACAAATCAACATACGAGATTGACCCGACAAAAATGGAAAAGTGCGAGATCGACTCAATTTCTGACGATTTGGACGCTAATGAAGAAGAAACTGGTAATCAACGCGTTGATTGTTTTGGCGGGGATAAAGCTGAAGAAGATGTTAAAATAATGGAAACAGAAGTGGAAGAGCAAAGCTCTGTTTTACGCGGAAGAAACGTTAGCATGTCGAGTGGTGAATCATCTGGAAACTCTCACGATAGAGATATCGAGGATGCAATCAACACCGAGAATGAACCATCAACAGGCGATGAAGAAATCGAAGCTGCGTCACCGGACATCATACCCTCATCACAGACGTCAAGTTTTGAATCTCCGTTTCAGTGCCTTCGACAAGTGTCGGTTCCGCTGTCAAGCATTTTACCTAGTTCTTTTGATTCTCTGTCAAAGAAGGAGAACGATGAAAAAGGAGAACTAGAAAAACAACTGCAGGAGACAAAGGTAACAAGCAAGGACAAGGTAATTGAAACATTTGAAGAAAGTAGCGAAACAGGTGTAGCTGATAAATGTGAATCCCAAGTGAAAAAGGAGGAACCAGCTGCTTATTTAAGGAAAACGATAGTTTCCCCAGTTGCTGGTAGAACTAGAAGGAAACTGCAACGAAAAACTGAATTGGAAAAGACACTTTCTCAGACAGAGTCAGAAGACGAGCCTACAAAGCAAGAGATCATTCAACTAGTGCCAGACAGCGATGATGACAGCGATGATAACAAGCTGCTGACCCAAAGATTGCAGGACTTTCACGAGACGCAACCTCCTCTCCAGTCTCCTGAGAAAGCTGCTGAAGCAAAGATTGCAGGGCTTTCACGAGACGCAACCTCCTCTCCAGTCCCAAGCGTGATGAATAAGTTTCTCCGTCCGTTGTCAGCCGGTGGAAGCCCGTGTCCCGTCACTTTGCGCGGGACACATTCACCCGGAGTTTCTCCAACAACTGGAATCCTGAAGAGGTGGCCTGGAAACAAGCAGTCCGTCGACTCTCCATCCCCACCCAACAAGGTAGAAATGAGTATTCTTCTGTTCTGAAAATGACATCAATTATGTTTCTAGCTTCAATGTTGTCCGCTGGTTTTGACTACTCCGACCTCCAGCTGCATGGTCGGCTTTGTTGTCGTTATGCATTTCAGTTGGATTTACTCTTTAAATGTTTCTGCAGCGAGGAACTCGGAAAGAAATGATTTTTTTTCTGACGGTTAACGCAAACGACAAGTTTGCAAACAATGCAAACAGCAAAATAAATTTAGTGGTCGTCTTCTAACAAACAAGTTTCTAAAATGGCGTACAATGTTATTCTTGTTATTTCTTCAGATTAGGCGAGTATCCTTTGCTCTTCCTGTTAAAGATAACATTTGCAAAGATACTGAAAAGAATTCATCAGAAGCAGGCAACTCAACTCTGCAAGTTAAGGCGTCAAATTCTTCGCCATTTACAGCAGTGAAACAGGTAATTTACAATACAGATCAAACTGGAAATTGTCCATTTAGATTTTGAAGTTCGTTGACAAAATGTGCAACCGGCGCTTATCTTTAAATAATCAAGACCAATTGTTCATGCAACAGTAAGCTCAAATAAGAGGGCAACATTCCCGTAATGAATTTTATACGGTTTTTTTGGTCAAGCATAAGACGCATATTCTATATGAACATAGTTCAAACAAGCACAGTTGTACCAAGAACACGATACCGCAAACATTGTGGCGTCTTTTTATGCAGTTACCTTTGCTATTAAAAATGCGGTCAGTACCCTCTTTTCCGTTTTTTAGCCTCTTGTTCAAAGTTTTTGCTCTTTGGAATCATCAACCCCACGATCGCCAGATTCGGAGATCAGCAATGCTTTTATTATCTGTTTTATCTTGTTCAGTATATCGACATTTCTTTTGTGGTTTTAGCGGCGTTCGTTACCTGCTAGCGGAGACCTATCTTCATGTCAACCAGGAGGCTGCATGTTCCCGGAACTAGTATCTTGTACGGCTCCTGTGGAGCAGATCCTACCCAGCATACTGACGATGTCCTGGTCACGTGGTATGGGTCACTTGGTGCGTGCGCAGAACATCCACACCATTGGGAACTTGTCCGCGCTTAGAGAAGATCAGGTAACAAAAAGCGCTCCCTGCCTTTGATTATGTCCCACCGTTAAAACTTGTCGGACAGTCCCGGGTTGCTCAAAGCATGGTTAGCGCTAACCAGCGTTGAATACCATGGAAACCTATAGGTTTTGATACCTCTTAACCAACGTTAGCGCTAACTAAGCTTCGAGCAACCGGAGCCAGGTTTTAACGCCGTTCGACTCGGGTCCTTTTAAGGGAACCTCCACTAAAACAACAAAATACCTTTAATCCACAGAATATAATGTCTACAATTAAAATTGTTGAAAAATTTTCAAATGAAAGCGTTTATATTCGAAAAAATGTTGTTGTCTTAGTGGAGATTCCTTTAAGAGCGATTTTTAAACGACTCTCTAAGGTTCCGTGATTGAGATATTCTTGGATTATTTTTATTTATTATTTTTCTTTGGATTATCTCCGATACAAGCGCATAATGATTGTACTTTGCATACATGTCACACTGTGTCACAAGGTGTCCCCTCAAGCCTAAGAACATCATAGACCTTTTTGCGGATGCGGTCGTTCTGATTTCAATTGTTTCAAATATCTATTATGGAATGCTCAGGGGGCAAATACATATTCATTTGCCCCCTGAGCATCCTATTATGTCTTTCTGCAAAAAGGTCTATGTATGACCTTTTCAGGGTTCGTACGGGTCATGGAAAACCTGGAAAGTCATGGAATTTGAGAATTTCATTTTCCAGGCCTGGAAAGTCATGGAATTTTGTGGTCGGTCATGGAAAGTCATGGAAAGTTATAATTATAAATCATTGCAGTTGTCAAAGCAAGGATAAAGTGAGACAAAGACGAGTTTCTATCAAACAATCGGACGTTTGGCGAACAGAGGTCGTTAATTCATTCAAATTTGAACTGAGTTATGTCAGAAAATATCTTAAGACAAATAGAGTTTTTAAAATTTTCTTACTTGGCAGCTAAACTTAAGGTCATAGAAAGCTAGAAAAGGCCATGGAAAAAGTCATGGAATTTGAAGAGCTTAAAAGAGTACGAACCCTGCTTTTGTTTGGGTTCTGGTTAAGGTCATGGCCACTTTTTTTGCGTTTACACCAAGTAATGGGAATCTCATCTTGAAGATGTATTGGACAACCCTTGTATTTTTAGCCAATGAAACTGGCGAACGGTAACTGTCGCTCTCGTGCTCAGTTTTCCCGCGCTTTGCGCCTTCTGTAGTTTCTTTGCGTTATGACTGACAAACTTAATTGTGTTGTGATTGGCCAATGGAATCACTTCGGGATTAGGTTTACTCAATCAAGGCAGATTTATATAATCAACTCTCGATGGAACGGTGTCACTGTAAAGGCCTACTGCTTTAAGTTCTAGTTTCGTCTCATTTTCTAGTTGATATTTAATCCCAGTTGCCATTTATTCCTGATGCACGAGGTTTTCTTTCCAGGTGAATAATTTGCCGATCAAATCACCTAAAGTATTAACTCTGAAGAGAGCCTTAAGAAGGTTTCACCAAACGCAGAAAGGGAAGAATTCTAAAGCGCTGGTGAAAGCCCCTGTAAAGGTCTCTTTTAAAGAAGCTCATGAAATGAAAGAAGGTAAGGTTTTGGTAACTTCGAAATTTCCTGTTGTGCAGTAGCGAAAACACATCTCCACTGTAAGTGTACGAATCCTTCATAGCTTTTTCTATTGCGTAACCTCAGGCAATGATGTTAAGATTTTTGTAAAGAAATTTCCTCGACTCTGCTGTTATTTCGTACCTTGTCGAAGCTTTCTTTTGTCCTCTTGTTGTCATAGATTCCATCTTCCCTGAGCATCCTCAGCTTCAAAACGAGGTAGTTGAGGAAGAAGCTGAAAGAGAAGCTGTTCGTGGTAATATTGAATTCCCAGTTATCGGAAATTTCGTGCCAGATCAGGCTAAGTCAGATGACCAGTTGAAGTCGTGCGAACCTGAGTTTGAAGTTGATTCTGACGAGAGGATGTCTCACGAGCCTGACAGAGCTGCAGACTTGCAAAATGAGAACACCGCTACTCCTGCAAGTTTTGACAAAGGTGAAAGAGATTCATCCAGTGAGGTCGAGGCCACGGACAAAGGAGAGGCACTCACCCCACCCCTTCCTGTGAATGACACTGATGCAAATGAGCTAATCGGCGACGGTTTGACTCCACGAAGAGACACTTGTTCTTGGCCAACACGGCTATTTACTAGCGGAGAAGAGACTACTAGTTGCATAGAAACGGAGGAAATACTCTTACCTGATGAGAACAAAGAAAGCGACGAGAAAAATCTGGAAACAGAACTTTGCGACAAGGAAACCAACATAAATGGACTTAAAGGATTACCAGCTCAGTCAATTGCTTATGAAAGTGTAGACCCCAATAAGGTGGAAAGTGTTACTGATGTTGACAAAACTGAAAGAGAAAAGTTTTGTTACTGTTTGCGTTCCTTGAAAGAGTTTGCATCACCGGAAGTCTTGCGCGAACTGTCGACTGAGGAGATTTTCGAAGCGCATCAAAACTTGACGGAAGTGATGTCAATTGTTGTTCAGGCTCTGAGAGGGCATTGTCGATAATTAAAATATGATAAACGATCAGTTACAGTTGAAGCTTTGAATATCAGCGGAATTGTCTTCCCATATAGGCCTAAAGCCAAAAATATGCCAAATATTTTATTCGTAAATTCATTTATTTTCCAGAAGTTACAAAATATACAAACATGTTAAGTAAAATTATTGTTTGGAGATTTTTAATGGTTTTTCACCCGGAAATGAGTAATGGTTTATTAAGTTTTGAGTATTGTATATGTGCAACAAAGTTTTAGTTCCTTTATATTGTAAAGTTTGGCTGTACGTAAAATACAATAAAGTTCTGTTAAATTAACACTGATACTTGTTTGCTAAATTATGTCATATTATACACGGAATGAGCTATTTGCAGCAGGAGATCACAAGGTACAAAAACCGCCACACTGGAGAGCAAATTGCACACTGGGACATCTAAAACAAGCAACTTTATTTCAATTTTCTTTGTTTTAGATGTCCCAGTGCGCAATATGCTCTTTTGTATCATGGTGATCACTTGCTGCAAAGACCTTATGTTTTAGAGAGGACGAGCGGAAGGAATTCCGAAAATCGTGTGAGCTGAAGGTTTTCGGAAGTGGGCGGAAGGCTCTTTATGTTGCCCGCGAAGCCGGGTGGAAATCACCTCGTTTCTAAGGATCAGTTTTAGAGTACTTCAAATAGTATCTTCTCTTTGAATGCAGTGTTTGACCTTGAAAATGTCTTGCTTTGTGCATATTATTGACTTAGAAATAACATCGGAAGACATTTCGTTGCATGGGAAATCGCACTTTCAACTACCGATGGAGGATGCCTTGTGTTTAAGCTGCGAATTGAACGAGGCGGTCCGTATTGCAAAAAGGAAACTCCCTGAGGCCGCTCTCGAAAACCTCTAGCACATTTTTTTCCCAATACGGACATCCCGTCCGGTGAATAACATTTATGTACCCAATTTGATTGGCTCTTGGGGTCATTAGAGGATAGAAGCACAGATGACTTCTTCGTTGTTTCTTCATTTTGTAAATCAAATAGATTCCATGTTTTGTAAAAGTACGCCCACGTGACGACGACGAGGGCCGTGATGACGTCATGCGAAAATGCGCTCAGCATTCATTTCAAGACATCCCGCTTTCAAAATGTACATCAACTGCCCACAGTTTATTGTGAAAAGCTTAAAAAGTTCAAGAGATGTGATTTTCTTGGCGATTTCTGGAGTTGAATAGGCTCCCTAACGTCGAAATCTGGTGGTGAGGCCCTTTGAACGTACATAACGATTACTGGATTACTGGTGCGTACCTGAGCACGACATCTCAAGAGAGACCCTGTAGCTTTCCAGACGCGGTCTCTGATTGCAGAGCGAAACAATAAATGATACAACAGAAACAATGCACCTATTGTAGCCCCGATGACAAAGAAAGCTACCGGTCATGGGGACCAATGAAAATAGCAGTCTGGGATAGCTAAAGGATTAGTCAATCTCTTGTACTCGGTTGGTTGGGAATCATCAATTTACCCAACCCTGGAATTCGACTCGATTTCCTGATATAGTACCTATCATTGATTGGTCGAGACCCCCAAAACGGTTCAGTCACACCTTAAAGGGAGAGTTTCACGTCTCTGCGCATGGGCAAAATGTCATGTCAGCCCAATTAATTCCATTGTTATTGAAACAATCAATAGCACTGATGCAGGAAGAGGAAACATAGAAGTGTAATTACTCATTGGAATTCCTTTTGCAATCATTTCCTTTGTGTTATGAACCTTGTATGCCAACAGATAACTCGTGCGTAGAATAAAATGTTTGACTCGTACAATAAATCCGAGGCCAAAATTAAATTTGATATTTTCTGTGTAAACGCGCAGTATCCTTCACCAAATTTAGGCCTTAGTCATTCATTGTATTTGCTGTAACACTCTCAGTCACTGTGATAAATGAACATCTGGTTCAGTAAGAAACCGTAAAATAGGCCTTTTGCATCAAACGATCACATGGTACAAAATCCGCCATGCTGGAGGGCGAGCTCATTATTATTCTCCCACTGGGACATTAAAACAAAGAAACCTGAACCAGTCAAGCTTGACTTGCCTTTGTTTTATTCTCTATTTTCGAATTGCCCATAATACACTTTGTTTGCCCCCAAATTTTGCATAAACCATTGTTTTCAAATGCTCTTGGGAATATGCAGTGTCCTCAAGAGCATTTGAAAACAATAGTTTATGCCAAATTTGGGGGGCAAACAAAGTGTATTATGGGCAATTCGAAAATAGAGAATGGCGAATTTTGTACCATGTGATCGTTTGTTGCAAAAGGACATTCTCCACCCCAGAGCTCTTCTCTTGACTGAGGGAGAAAAGAGCTCTGGGGAACCCTGAAACAAAGTGTCTTCTCATTGGTTTTCGTGAAGGACAATCGGAAGCGTCTCTAATTGGTGCATTCATGTTAGCGCGAGGAGTAAGCAGGCGCCGTAAGGTTCCAATAGCCAGTTTTTGGCTATAAGAACGCTGCGGCGCATCTTCTCCTGCATTGAGTTTCCCAAAGCTTTGGGTCGATCCAAGGCTCTGGTGACGAGAATGGCAAAAGGCCTATTTACAATCGCTAGCGCCAAAGCTTAGACATGCGCAAAACCGTGAAATCGTCCCAGTACGGCGTGTGTTTGTGCGTGCTGGCGTGCGTTCGTGAGAGGTTGGTCTTACATCGTCACAGCCCTGCCGTGCACTTTCCTCGTCATAATTATTCATCTGTTGAATTTTTCATGTGGAACTGAAAGGTTATAGGTGAAGAGCACGAAACTGACATTTGCCATTTCACAAACTGCATTTCAAGATCAGTTTATATTTTACCACCAGCGGAAAAACGGGTAGGATACGAAAATACTGGCATGGGGTCAACTAGATCACAGCGGGAACTTCATAAACAAAAAACAAGGAAGTTTACTTTTTATTACTTTCAAATTTGAATCCAGATTTGATTACCAAGAGTGCATCTTACGTCTCAGTTTAGCCAATTCAGGTAAACGATGCAGTTTACAAAGGCGAATGATTTGTTTGTATGCCAAATTATTGTGATCAGAAATTAAATCATGATCCATTTTGACTTCTTCCTTTGGTTAGCGTTCAGATGTATCAGTCAAACGAAGAGTTAAATTTTGTCTCCAATGTAAGTACAATGCCGTTAACTGAATGTGAATTAGATGTCATTTCCGTCCTGCTAAAACTACTGGTACATTTTGTTAACTTCTTTATCTAAAACAATGAATTACAAGACTAATTGGAATGTTTGTCGTACGTTTGTTTTATGTTTTTTTCCACAGTTCTGTGCGTCAAAACCTGTCAAAAATTGTAAACAAGTAATAAAGCGATTTGTTTCGGTTTCTAAAATAATGTTCATTTCTTGTGTAAATTGGCAAAGCTGGAATTTACGACACACAAAGGAACTTTCATTGGCTCAGTCCGGCGATCGAAGGTTGTGATTCTTTAAACAAGTCCTGCCACTTTCCTTGGTAGACAAAACGGAGTATATATATGATTTGATTGTAATGGCTGAAGGCAGTGAAAGTGAGGCAGAGCCGGTGAGACTTTGGTTGGAATTGATATTTTAGTTTCTGCAAAGTGTGAGTTTGTTCTTTTACAGGCCATGAAATGTTTTAGCAGAATTGCATGCAAGCGATGTAGGTTTATTCTTCTTTACTGTTGAAATGTTTCGTAGTTGGACACGCGGGACCTTCACTATAAACTGGTTGAAAACATAGTGCTAAATTTAATTGCCGCCGTTGAATTTCTTTGCGGGACGAACAACTTCAATGGAGAATCGCCAGTCAGTTATAGTTTCGTCATCGACAATGGGCCCTCCTAAGTACTGAAAGATATTGCTTGTTCAGTCAATAAAAGAGGTACCGGTATCTTATAACTCGGCTATCCGAAATTGATTCAAAATCTCTATTTTCTTCCTAAATCTATTGACTTGTCAAGTTCGGTAAAGAAAATTACAAAAGGATCATAAGTATGCGACCGATTTCCTATATAAACGTATAATTGACGTTGAGGTTCGTTTTCTCTCGTGCGCTCCTTGTCGCATTTAATGCGTAGAGAGATCCTTTAAGCTGCGCTTTCCCACTTTTTCTTCTCCATTTTTCTTATTTTTCCATGTCTCCGAGGAGATTTTGGAGTGACAGAAGTCGATATTACATCAGCTACTGATAATTTCAGAGATCAGTAATTTTTCACTTAGCAACAGTGGACGAGATATCATTGTTTTCTTCAGTCTCTTGCCTTGATTTCCAGCTGTTTTGTTCGCTTGCGTTCCATTGGAAAGACCAGACTCACAAAAAGCAATGCGAGAAATCAAGCCGAGTTACTAACTTCATTGTCTTCATTTCGGCGTTCAGTTTGTTTCAGATCTGTTGTCACGTGTTCTTATGATCTGTGGTTCGCTCATGGCAGTCATCAATGGTCTCATTCCCTCACTTGGCGCTATGATCTATGGGAACTTAACCGACGCGCTCGTGATTCGGAAAACCCAAAATTGTACTCTGAACGAAAACGTGACGAGAATAACACTTGAAAACTTGGTGATATACGAGATGTTACAACCCCGGATGAAGTTAACAAATGTGATGATGACAAGATTTATTAATATCACGGTGAATAATACGGGAATTCGAGCGGAGATCGTCGGTATGAATGGAAACAAATTAAGGGAAGGATTCTTCGCGAATATTTCGAATATTTGGTTGAAAGGGACAGCTTTGAAAGGAACAGAGTTAGTTGGAGTCGATTTGAGGGGAACAACTGTTACTAAAACACCATTGAAGGTAAAGGGCGTTTACAAACAGAGAGGAAATGACGGGGACAACAATAATGACAATGACGAGAATATTAGTGTAAAACTTATCAATAACCAGCCAATCGACAAAGATGATAGGTATAACACTACTAATGGAACATTGGTGGATCCTCGCTCTGGAGGAGTGATCCTATCCTCACAAGAAAGAAGTGTATCTCAATCTCAAGTTGCTTTGACTAGCAGCTTATTTGAAAGTTTGAGAACAAAGAGAGACAACGCTCTTCTGTCTGGACTGGGCAGTTAATTGGACCCTCGACATTGTAAATAAATAGATGATACTAATTTTATTCCTCAGAGTCTAATCTTCGATAGATCACAAAACACCGCAAGAAACGTAAGTGACTTTGCAGACACAGAGAAGCCAGACGTCCGGAAAAGTACGATCCAAGGAAATCGAAAAACGGAAACAAGTAAAACACAACTAGGAAAAATTAAGGATGATTTAAATGTTTCTGACGAGTTTAAGGTTGGCAAGGCGCAAAGTATTACAAAGTTGTTTCCTCCGACACCAAAACCGATCATTCTGCCTCCAACGAACAATGTTACCTATATACTGCACAATATCACCGAAAGTTGTCGCTGGTATGAAA
>NC_090883.1:40638772-40646272 GCF_036669925.1 Montipora capricornis
TAAGCTCCATCAACAAGAAATCAAATTATCTCGTTCTTTCATTTTGTCGGGGTGGGAGAATTGTCGATGGTGTGACACTCCTTGCCGTTATGCTTTCCCAGATCTTAAAGTCCATAAATGTTACAGTGGAAGAAGGACAAACAGTAGCCCTGCTAGGACACAAAGGTTGTGGGAAAAGTGCACTTATGAAGCTACTACAGAAAATTTACGTCCCACAGACTGGAAAAGTAAGTGACGAAGAAAATCTTTACTTGGATTAAAAGACTTGAATTAACCAAATGTTAGGATTGCAGGGGCGAGTTTCCAGAAGTAGGACAACCACTCGCATTAATTATGTCCAATGAAACTTGCAAGGTGGTAGCATTAAATATCCCGGCTTACCACTCACATCTCGGCCCAGAAGTTTAAGTTATTCTCTCTTCTTTTCTGTTTTGTTCATTTTTTTCTATAGGTGAGGCTGGATGGACAAGATATACGCTTTCTGGATCGCCGCTGGCTTCGTCGACAGATTGGAATAGTACACAGGAATCCGGAGTTCTTTAACACTTCAGTTGCTGTAAACATTGCCTTTGGAAGAGATGGATCAAGAAGGAATGAAATAGAGCAGGCTGCAAAGGATGCTGGAGCACACGAGTTTATCATAGCCTTACCCCATGTGAGCTTGTTTTCTTCGTTTCTCATATACAATTAATATCAACTGCACCATTAAAAATCTATGCGCGCTAAGATAATTCTCTTCACTGTCAACGCATTTTCCATTTTAACGTAAAAATCTCATTTTTAAGGAGTCATAAAACTAAAAAAGACCAGACGTCGTCTGTTCCGCGGCCTGTTTAGTGACATGCAATGATTCCTTCAAAACTGGAACGACAAGTAGTCTGTGACGTCATCTCTGGGACATACCCGTGCCTCTCATTATCTCAGTCGGCCTTGGCTCAAACGACTGCCAATTTTCTCACCTTTCTGCAACTTGTGCAGCCTGTTAGCAGCAAAATCTCGGTGGTTAACTTCAGTTATTAAGTTTTCAACCTCGGTTTATGAATTTCTCGTGCTCTGATTGGTTTACTCAATCTCGGTTATCAGCTCACATGCCTTAGTTTGACCTTATAAGGCAAATGATTGCGCTTAAGGAAATTTCTCTCTGAATAAATTTAAAGAAACCCTTTTTTGTGGAAAGTTTGTTTTTGTGATGATCCTGCGTCTGTCTGACCCACAACATCGCATCTTCATCAAGTTTTTCGACTTTGCTCGGATTTTTTCGCTTTTTTTGCTGGTATTTCGAACTTCCAAACTTTTGGAGTCAACGCGCTGCGTTGGCTATTTACCATCTCATATCCAACGCGCGCTCATGGCATAATTGTTAAATATTCGTTTTAAGGTGCTCAAATTTAACTTCTGGAAAAAAAATGGTTAGGCACATTTTAAACTGAGTTGTTTTCTTTTTTCTCAGGGATATGAAACCGTTCTTACAGAAAACGGATCACCGCTGACAACACATCAGAAACATATGCTGGCGCTTGCGCGTGCATTGATTAGAAAGCCCCGGATATTGTTGTGGGAGGAGGATTTGTCATTTATTGATGGCTCCGCTTTCAACGTTCTCATTAGATGTTTGGATAAGGTGTGTATAAAAATTCAAATTATTTAATGGAAAGGAAATTAATTTAACTAGATTCAAATCACAGGAGCGTTCTTCACAATCTGTTCGCGCAGAATGATGACGATAGTGTGTTCAGGCGACCTTGTTCCATTTTTTCTGAAACTCGATAACTCTTTCGCCTGTCTCGTGCTTTCCAAACTTTCTTGATGCATCTATATGCATAAAGGTGTGTACCATAAATATGTAGGTAATAAAGATGACAGTTTTAGTGCAATCGTCTCGTTCTGATTGTAGGCACGCCAAGGTCGCACCACAGTCATCTCAACCAGTCACGTGTCTGTAGCTCGCATTGCTGACGTCATTGTTGTTCTTCACAAAGGGGAGATATTAGAGCAAGGAACGCCACTGGAACTGATGATGTCGGGAGACGCATTTAGATATGTGTCAATGCTACAGGTTATTGCTTTTCGTGAGACACATATTGTTACTACCTAATAAACTCGTTCTCAGGGCTCAGATGGCAAAATGCATTCCAATTTTTCGTAAATTATTTTAGGTCAATTATCTCTATTCCCTTCCTTTTTATGATCGGTAGGAAAAAGATTACCGAAACATCCTCGCTTTTATGTTTCAGTACTTTGAGTCGCAAAGCATTTACAAACAGAGGGTACTGAATACCGGTGAGACAATTTTCGATTTTTCATGTGGAGCCTTTATTACTGTTGCAATTATTTATCATGAGAACAGTTCTTACTCAGCTTCTTGCGATGAATTTTTAACTTTGATGTCCGGCAGGGATATTGCCTTCGGCCAAAGATATCGATGAACGGGCGACAATGGAAGGGAATTTAAATTTGGGGGAGACTCGAAAGCAAACTGAAAGTCAAGTAAAAGGCTTCGTGGATGAGATTCGTCAGAAGATCCAAGACAAGGTTAATTATTTTGTTCACACGATGGAAATAATGCACAAGTTCACAATAAAAAACATCGTTAAGTTACGAGTATTACCTCTCACCTTCTTAACGAGCCGTCATTTAGATATTCTTTTGTTTTTATTCAAATTAGATCTTGATGCCTCGTTCAAGGCAAAATATTCTTTTGAATTTTCAGCCCAAGAAAGGGGCATCAAGAGCTAAGTTGAATAAAAACAAAAGAATATTTTAGTGACGGCCATTTTGGAATAAGGTCTATAAACCCTCTCAGAAATGACATAATACAGGGATCATCAAAACCCATAAGGCGAGGTGTTAGAGGAATAACGTGTTCTGCCATTTTAGCAGTATTCAACTTTAATGACGAAAATACCGTTTTAAGGAGCAATCTCAGGCACTCACTTACAAGTACGACGAGAAATAGTCTTCCTCATCGTCTGGAAAGGTACATAAAGCTTTAGAATGTCGCGTCAGTGCGAAAAAAGCCCGTATATAATCTTCTAAAGAATAAAAAGTTGGCGACTCACATGACCTTAAACTTCTTTATTTCAGTTAAACGAGGGAGAAGCCGCGTACAAAATGATCAGAATGCAGCTGCAAGACTTGCCACTCCTGTTAGCTGGTGCTCTCGGAGCCGCCATTACAGGGATGATAGCCCCAGGCCTCTCTTTTCTGTTTGGGGAAATACAAAAGGTAGCGATTTAACCTGAATCTTAGACGGGCCCAGGTCGGTCGTGTCACGTACTCGTCTTCCTTTCCCGACTTTTCCCGACGGGAAAAGGAGTGCATGACACGAGCGACCTGGACAGCTTGAGAATCAGGTTATCGGCGATTGGAATTTCAGGGACTTTCGTCTGAAAGTCCAACGAAATAGCAATTTCACTTCGTTATCGTGAAGCTTAAGCAGAACCAAATCTCTGCCAACAAAAGGTTACCGTAAGTCTAACCCATCTTTTTTTTCTTGATGCTTTTAAGACAATCCTTGTTACATTCGCCATATTTGCGACGTCGATAATCCTTGCCTTTTCTTTTGGTTTCTGATATTACAGATCACAGATTCAAGCAATGACTTTCTTCTCACCAAAAACTTTTTTGCAAAATTTACTAATAAGATTTGCAGGCAACGTTTTTGCTAGTTTTAAGGATTTGAAAGTGAGCTGCAATAGCGCAACACCATCCATATAAAATAACAACTGCTATGTATTTCTTCTCAGTTTATGAACGACCCTCTGAGAGTGGCTCGTGAAGGTCCGTTCTGGGCAAGCATGTTTGTTGTGCTTGGAATAGTGGTAGGGTTTGGAGGAACGATAGAGGTAGGACAATCTCTCCTTGAAGACTTCAAACCGAATTAGTCGAAAAGCTATTTAACCTTCGACAACGTATCCCTGGGACATTTACCCGCAACATTTTCATGTGTGTGCACATGTTGTGATTTTGTACCTGCTACTTGTCCCCGCTCCGCTTGCCTGCTACATGTCGCCTCAGTGTGCACTACACAAGTTTTTTGTCGCTTCGACATGTCCGTGCAACATGATCCCTCGTGTCTCAGCACCTTTAATTAAGGAAGCAGGCGACGTACACCTTAATGCTATCACTATTTAACAATTAGACGCGTAGCCCGCAAGGGCGAAGCGAGGCGAAGCCGAATGGGCTATTGACCTGTTGCCCTTGAGGGCGAAGGGTCTAATTGTTTTAGTATCATCCAACTAGTCGGACAGAAAAGACAACAATAAAATTAGCAAATGCAAGTTGAAGAAATATTTATTTTGGGAATAAAACGAAAGAGAGCGTCGCGCTTTTCGCTACTCGAGGACTATTACTGATAGTCCTCTAGTAGCGCAGCCAATTAAAATGCAGGATTTGCATTAGTTCACTAGTTGAGTGATACTAAAATATTAGTAACACTTGCATTAAAAAACCTAACAATTTAGATTAAGGCCTCGAAACGTTTGACCATAAAGCCACGAAAAGCTCCCTTTGAGTTTCACTCTCCATTGCCATCTAGACTGAACCAGTTGTCGATGTCGCAAAAATACAATTATCTAGTTGCTTTGGTTAAGTCTTTAAAACAAAAGACCTTATTTTCATATCCTACATTTTTTTAAAGTCATATTATTCTAACTAGTTATTTGTAAGCTAGTAATATGGTAACTTCGGTAACTGTGACCTTCCAAATTGCAACCTTCTATGTGAGGATGTAAGCCGATGACACTAAATCTCACGTATGCCTCCAAAAACCCTGAGGAGCTGTTTTCATCATTGACTCATACACGATCTAAGTCTAAGTCTAAGTCTAATATAAGTCTTAATGTCCTCAAGACCAAGTGTCTGTTTACAGGAACGAGGCATAAAATCTCTAAGCTCCCTAGTGAACCGCACATATGCCTCAATGGACATTCAATTGAAATAGTTAATACTTACAAATGCTTAGGCGTTCAGGCGGATGAAACACTCTCGTGGGAAGCTCATATCTCTGAAGTCGTCGGTAAAGTTGCAAAAGTACTTGCTGCCCTGAGGAGGTTAAGACCGATATGTCCCCAAAGTACCCTAGTCACAGTCACTGATTCTGTGTGTGGGGCTGAATCGGTATGGCCTCAGCTAAAAACGAGAGAATTTACAAAACAGGGCAGCACGCATAATAACAGGGTACAATTGGGATGTTAGATCTTCCCAGAAGCCTCGCTGACAGACGTGGTAAACAAATGAAATATTTAATGTTCAAAACAGTAAATAACCTTGTACCCGAATACCTGTCTCATAAATTCGCCAGCGTAAATACCATTCACAGAGATGATCTTCGGGACGCCCAACACAATCTGTTTATTCCACGGCCGAACACTGAGTTTTCGTAATAGGGGAGCATTAACATGGAACAGTCTGTCAGCGTTAGAGGCTAAGCAGGCCACTACTTTAAATAGTTTTTATTCCGCTAGTGCATATTAGAAATTACTTAATTTTTAGCGTTTCATACAAGATTTTTTAACAAAGCTCATAATTTTTAAGTGTTAGCTTTGTTAGTGCTATTTAGAAGACCACTTTTTAGTGATAAGGACTCCGTGGTTAAATAAAGTTATTATTGTATTATTATGATAATTATTACCTTCTTTTCAGAAATATATGCTTGTTTATGCAACTGAAAAGTTGAGAACGAGATTGCAGAAGATGGCATTTGATACAGAAGTGAATAAGGTAAGCATACGTCATGCAACTTTCTTGAAAACTAATTTTATTTTTTGTAGGTGGGAAGGATCGTCAAATTTTGTGAATGATTGACCGATTTAATGGAATATTTTATCGCTTCCTTTGCAGAACTCATTTCCTCAATTTCCAGGGACCACTGATGGTTTGCCTTCATTTCCTGGGATTGGCGGAAATTTACCTACAATGCCTCAGTCGTTTGGGTCAATACCCACCAACATACAAAGCGTATCCTCGCAATTGCCGGTTTCTGTGAGTGAAATTCCATCTTCTACGGGACTTTCAGGAATAACTGGGCTACCAAGTGGAATTCCAGGAATACCAACTGGCATTCCAGGGATACCATCAGGAATTCCATCTTCTCAAGGACTTCCAGCAATAACAGGCCTACCAACTGGAATTCCAGTGATAGCATCAGTAATTCCATCCTCTCAAGGACTTCCAGCAATAACAGGCCTACCAACTGGAATTCCATCCTCTCAAGGGCTTCCAGGAATAACAGGCTTACCAACTGCAATTCCATCTTCTCAAGGACTTCCAGCAATGACAGGTCTACCAACTGGAATTCCATCTCCTCAAGGACTTCCAGCAATAACAGGACTACCAACTGGAATTCCAGTGATAGCATCAGTAATTCCATCCTCTCAAGGACTTCCAGCAATAACAGGCCTACCAACTGGAATTCCATCCTCTCAAGGGCTTCCAGGAATAACAGGCTTACCAAGTGCAATTCCATCTTCTCAAGGACTTCCAGCAATGACAGGTCTACCAACTGGAATTCCATCTTCTCAAGGACTTCCAGCAATAACAGGCCTACCAACTGAAATTGCAGGGATAGCATCAGTAATTCGATCCTCTCAAGGACTTCCAGCAATAACAGGCCTACCAACTGGAATTCCATCCTTTCAAGGACTTCCAGCAATAACAGGCCTACCAACTGGAATTCCATCCTCTCAAGGGCTTCCAGGAATAACAGGCTTACCAACTGGAATTCCATCTTCTCAAGGACTTCCAGCTATGGCAGGCCTACCAACTGGAATTCCATCTTCTCAAGGACTTCCAGCAATAACAGGCCTACCAACTGGAAGTCCATCTTCTCAAGGACTTCCAGTAATAACAGGCCTAACAACTGGAATTCCATCTTCTCAGGGACTTCCAGCAATAGCAGGCCTACCAACTGAAATTGCAGGGATAGCATCAGTAATTCCATCCTCTCAAGGACTTCCAGCAATAACAGGCATACCAACTGAAATTCCATCCCTTCAAGGACTTCCAGCAATAACAGGCCTACCAACTGGAATTCCATCCTCTCAAGGGCTTCCAGGAATAACAGGCTTACCAACTGGAATTCCATCTTCTCAAGGACTTCCAGCAATAGCAGGCCTACCAACTGAAATTGCAGGGATAGCATCAGTAATTCAATTCTCTCTAGGACTTCCAGCTTTAACAGGCCTACCAACTGGAATTCCATCCTTTCAAGGACTTCCAGCAATAACAGGCCTACCAACTGGAATTCCATCCTCTCAAGGGCTTCCAGGAATAACAGGCTTACCAACTGGAATTCCTTCCTCTCAAGGACTTCCATCAATAACAGGCCTACCAACTGGAATTCCATCTTCTCAAGGACTTCCAGGAATAACAGGCCTACCAACTGGAATTGCAGGGATAACATCAGTAATTCCATCCTCTCAAGGACTGCCAGCAATAACAAGCATACCAACTGGAGTTCCATCCTCTCAAGGACTTCCAGCAATTACAGGCCTACCAACT
>NC_090883.1:40651272-40668772 GCF_036669925.1 Montipora capricornis
TGCTCCGTTTTACGGGTATTTAAAGCTACTAGCTACACGGAAAGGAAAGGAGTCGAAACAAGGATGCGAGATCCGGGAATCGAACTCAGGACCTCTTGCACCAAGGCAGCGCACTAACCGACTGTGCCATCCTTGCTCCTAAATGGAGTTAGGTTAGAAAAGGCTAAAAGGAGTGATGATTTAAACGGTATGTTTGACGTTTTGAAGCAACAAGGATAATAAAGATATGTTTAAAATGGCCTTTTAGCAGAGGTTTGACAATTTTAATGTGAATATCCGTAAAAAAAAAAGGATTTGTAACTTCTATTCCATGTATTCCTATTCCGGAATACGGTCAATCGAATGCACCCTTAATTAGTTACCGTAATTTTTTTTTAAACAGATTGAATTATCTTATCAGTGTCCAGTAATTTGTTGTACACTAGTGTTTTAATAGGCCCAATATTCTTTTGCTTTAATTTTACTACAGCGTCTTAATGACAATATTGTTTGGTTCCTACGCCACATCCAGCACTCGGGCTCCAACGCATGCGTCTGAAGACACTGGTGACACACTGAACAGACTCTTTGATGACCAAGCAACGGACATCAAAGACCACATAGGAGATAAGATGGTAACTCTTCAGTGGCGGCTGTTATATCTCATCAAAAAATTTAAAGTTAAATGTAATATTTTGCATGGGCCTATCAAGTAAACTCTTCCAATTCATTAACGATGCAGTTATAACTCTGAAAAAAACATCGGTCAGAGAAGGAAGCGACTGCGCATGCCAGGGGAAAAGCATAGGGCGGCGAAGGGGCGCTTCTCGCCGCCTTGGTACATTTTGCTTGATTTTTTTGTTTGGCCCGTGGAAACGTTCCTGTCGCCCCAATATTTCTCCCTGGGTCTCCGAGGATGGGAAAAAACGTTCTATAAAGTATAACGCCGTTGATTCGCCGTTTTGGTAAGTCTGATTTAGGAGGCCTTGTGGCTCTCTGTTTTGGGCGCTTGCTTTTGAGATCTGGAGATCCCGGGTTCGATACTCGTTCTGACCAATTCTCAGCCTCCGACCTGTTGGGATTCATAAAGGGGCGTTGTCACGCTATTTTAAGTCAAACTTCAAAAACTCCAAAAGACGTCTTTGCATCAATGAAGACCAAAAAATAATGCTGTAGTTTTGTTACCAATAATCATTGAAGTGCACTGAAGCTATTCTTTATTGTTTGAGGCCAAGGATGGAGGGGATGGAAATGGATGGAAACGTGGAAAAACTGAAGTTTGGAGACGATGTTTTCAGAAAGTCGCCAAAAATTGAATACCATTAGCTCTTTGTGCCATAAACACAATCCATATGCTTGTCAATGGGTTGTCAGGAATGTTGTACGTGTGAACTCAAATACCAAATTAGATTTTTACCCCGTTTTGACCTAAAAACAGCAAATTTAGCATGACAGTGCTCCTTTAAGGACGGTGCCCACTATTCTTATTGCGCATACGTTCTGCGCATCCTCAGATACTCGGATTTCCTATCGGTGATGCTTACTAATACCGGATAATTTTGCGCGGTTTAAAACTTTGCAGAGAAAGTAGATCTTCGTGAGTACTCTTGGTATCCAAAAAGAAAATTGGGGATAGCCACGTATTCTTCAGAGATAATTGAGCTTCAATTTGAGAAAGAACGCCATACATTGCTTTGTATTTTAGAGCTTCTTACAAATATTGTTCCTGAATTATCTCCGAAAAATGCGTGGTTGCTCCCAATTTTCTTTTTGGATTTCAATAACATTTGTTAAGATCTAACTATCCTGCATAATCATAAATCGGGGCAAAAATACCTTTGAATTATTAGGCACCGTGCTTAAAGTTATTGCTCTGGCCGTTTCATTGGGAGCTCAATTTAACTCAATTGAATTGTCTTCAAAGGGTGAGGTGAAGGGAGCTTTAGATTTTGAACACGTGGAGCTGCCAGACCCCCTCCATAAGGGCCCTCCGTTACTGAGCCAACTAAACATAAAGGTCAGCGGAGGACAGACGTTAGCGATTGTTCAGTTGGACGATGACAAATTAAATCCACTTGAACTTCTAGTGGAGCGATTTTATGACCCTGCCAAAGGAGCCCTGGTGCGTATTGATTTGATCAATATACTTTACTGATTTCAAACGATTTTTGTAGGTCTCGTTACAAAACATTTACTATCACTAAAGCAAAAGTAGTAACTTGTTATTGTTAATAAATAGGACAAAGCACGTGAAATGACGAGAGTCAGGCAGAAAATTTTCGTTTTGCCAAAAATCGACTTTTGACTTACGTCTTCCCTGTTATCTGCGGACATAGAGCAATGTCTCAAAAAGAGATAAAAATGTTGCAATAAAAGAATTTTCCTGTCGTTTACTGTTTCTCTAACTCTCTCTCTTCTGTGTGCTTTTTGTAGTTCTTAGATAGATCAGACCTTCGTGACCTGGACCTATCCTGGCTACGATCCCAGCTTGCTGTGGTGTCCCATCGCTGTTTCATGCCACATTACAGTATTGCTGATAACATTTCTTATGGAAACGATAATGGAGCTTGCGCGGTAACGAGGCAGGAAATAGTGGATGCTGCATATTCCGCTTATGCGCATGATTTTATTATGCAGCTTTCGAAGGTAAGAAGTCAATAGTAAAAATGCAAAGGAACGAAAAAAATGCTGCGTCAGATAAAGGTGCATCGTTTTGAGAAGCACGCTTCGTTTGAGAGCTGTTTTCTTGTCGACTTCTGACCCATCTATACTCCGTCCCGTCCTATCTGACGTCCACGCAGCACGACTTGTAAAAATCACTTGGATAATATCTTTCTTAAAACGAACGTCTTGCGTTTCTCAAGGGTTATGATACAGTTCCTGGTGAAGACGAGGTCGTGTTATCCATGAGTCAAAAACTAAGGATTGTTATAGCACGAGCTATTATCAGAAGATCGCCAATTATCGTGCTCGAGGAGTTAGAACAGAAAGCGGAAAAGGTTAGTACAGTACTGTCATTACTATAACACATTTTGCATTTGTTGGTGAGGAAACACAAACAGACAGAAAGAGAAACGGACAGGAGGAAATGGTCATTTATTTTTTCCGTTATTTACTCGTCAGCAATACGTTTAGCCTAT
Source organism: Montipora capricornis (assembly GCF_036669925.1). NCBI lineage: Eukaryota > Metazoa > Cnidaria > Anthozoa > Scleractinia > Acroporidae > Montipora > Montipora capricornis. Next base: position 40,654,392 of record NC_090883.1, read on the forward strand.
CCGTCCCTAGATTAGTCAATCAGCTTTCCACTAGTTCATAAATAAAAATGTAAGGCTAAGTCAGAGGTTACCACTCATAATGGCAATTTTGTTTACTTAGGTTAATAGATATTAAAGGAAGCATAGATATAATAAGGCTTGCATTACTTTAAAGGGATGGAAATGTATTTTTTAACAATTTTCCATTAAAGTCGTTGTTTTAAAAACAATATTTTTCCTTCCACGGAAAATAAACTAATTTGCTCCCGATGGAGTCCTTTGCATTAGATGTTGGGCAAACATTAAACTAACGAAACTCAATTGTTTTTTCTTTGTAGGCTGTAAACGATGCAATCTCAATACTCTGCAGAAACAAAACCTGTCTTACATTTACGCGACGTCGACGAACAGTTGAGACCGCGGACCAGATAATCCTTTTATACCGTGGACGCATTCTTGAGCAGGGAACCCCGCGGGAACTTCAGGAGCTTAGACGTTTATATCACTTGCTTACAACCTTAGAAACAGTTGACCAGACTGAACATTCTTAATCAATTTTTATAATATTTTTCACACACAGAAGAGTATTTTTGATTTCTCACTTGTTAAACTTGTCGACTCAATGTAAATATTTCGATGTAGGGCACTTTTTTATTCAGCCTTTTTCGGAGTCTATAGACCGCTTTCATAAATGTCGACCTCCTCTACATTCTTTTGTATTTATTTAATTAGAACTACTGCTCTCTTTTTGAAAAAAATATTCTTTTTAAATTTGCTCGTATTGACAAAGCTAGAAAGGCTTATTAGCATTAAAACAGAAGTACATTTTATTTGGCCGCCATTATGAGAGAGGAGTCTATACGACTTTGCGATACGATTTACAATAAAGAGGCCAGCCGGTTGTGTAGTATTTGATTCATATCCATTTTATCACGCTTGTTTTACAGTTCTTCGTGCTTTGTTGCAGTATTTTTTGCATCATCACCTTCTGGTTTTGTTTCCTTATATCGCAGTGCAGGAACTCTGTTGGTTTTTGACATATCGACCTTAAGACAGTCTGTAATGAACAAAAATGGCCTGTTTAATCACTGTGAAGCCGGGTAAACCATAAAGAAATTAATTTTACTCAAAGCGACTGTGATTAATGACTCGTAGTATAGCTCTTGAATAATTTTTCTCATCACTTGTCACATCACATCAGGTTGCTATGGTCACTGAGAAGTTCTTATTATACCCCGTAATAAGAGAATGTGTGATAGAAAATGCATGAAATGTTTCATAAATTCTCCATCACATAAAGTAGCATGTTTGGCTTCTCTCAGTTTTTTTTCCGCGTATACACTTCTGATGACACATTCTAAGATATCCCAGGAAAACAACGATCATTTTTATTTTGCTCAAATAACTCAAACCTTGATTGTCATCCACTAACACTCGTTTGGCGCAAAGCCACTTGGTTAGGTCACGTGATTGTACTTTCATGAACCAATGAATGAGAGACCGCTGTGTATCCACCAGCATGTCATGACACTGGAAGAAAAGCATGATATTCACATTTATCATATGGCAGAAAGAGAACCTCTCGTAGGGTTAATGCATGTATGACATTATCATGGTACTAGCAATTCTTTATCCCACTATAGAGTATATAGATAACGTTATTTCCCACTTGCAAAAAAGGCATTCTTTTTCATACTATTTAAAAAAAAGGGAACATCTGATTTTATTCTCTTAAGATAAAAGACAACATTTTACCGAGTCGATATTTTCTTTTGTAAAATAGACTTTTTACAACTCAAAAGTACAATACATATGACCGTGTTACTTTCTCGAGATTCCATTGCAAGTGCAAAGCTAAAAAGAATGGTAGCCCTCCTTCAGTTACCTGTTTTTTCAGTCGTCTTATTTCTCCAGTCGGGTCATCAATGTCTTGTTCGGGTGTCGCAAACATCCACTTCTGGATGCGAGAATTCTTCGTCATTTCCTCAATCTGTCGTCGGTATTGGCTTTTAACTATATGCAACACAAGAACTTGTTTTTTGAAGAATTGAATGACATTTCACAACCTTGCATTCCAACGAATGATTAAGGAAATGCAATGGCACTAAAAGGGTGCCCTGCGTGCCTGTTCTCTTCCTCTGGACGGAGGATAATAGGCTGTACTCGGTCTCACTGAGAGGCTAGAGGAAGCCTTTACCTTGGGCTGATTAATTTTGAATATGACGCTTATTTATGTAAATTATGTCTTGCGCCCTGGGCCAAGTCTCATTGGTAGCAAAATCGTGCAAACTCTGAGTAAATGAAAACAGCGATCCTAACCTTCTTTTTACTCGTGGCCTTTCGGCGCGAGTAACGAGGTAAAAATGTTTAAACTTTCAGGCAATTTGCATTAATTTGAGAGTTTAAAATGAAACGGTGTAACTTAAAGTTGGGTAACAAGACTGTCCAGTTGCAGAAGGAAGGGCCAGGGAGTATGATTTTGAATTCTGTTAGAAACCCCCAACTGAACCTCTGCGATCTTGGGGTAAATTTGTTTAAATAAAAAGAACTTTTACCTCCTCTCTTGTATCTGAAAGGATGCTTTGCTCTTATGTTATACTTGGTCATAACATTACAGAGGTCTTCCGTCACTTTCAGCATGACTATCTCCCTAACATCATGAAAAAACAGTAAGTGAGAGACTTGGGTCTTAAACGAAAAGGTGTTTCAATGTAAAGTGATTTGGTGATAGACTGGAAACGAGTTTAAATCCCTCATAAGCCCGAGCGGCCTAATAATAAAAGAGAAAGCACATTGGTCGGGAAAACGTTTGGTGTTATGTGTTGTTTTTTTCTTTTGGGAGGGGAGGGGGGCGGGGGAGTTCTTGCCTATTTCAGGACTGAAAACGTGAAACTGGTTACAATTGGCTGAGACCTTCAGCCATAAAACGCCACTTACTCTTTGTAATAAATTGGACTCTTGTTTTCCCGTTTTTTTCGTATTCTTCCAACCGTCGTGAGTTTATTCTCGACCTCCACTGCCAGAAGCCTACAAACTAAGAAAATGAAGGCTACTAATGATATACAGCGCATTTTAAAGAAATCGGGTCTTTGTAGCCTGTGTACATCCGCCTCCTCCCCTGGGAGAAGGCGCATGTACACAAGCTTGTTCTTTGAAGTTGTCTCATGCATGATGTTTGAGGTTAATTGAATTCTTACCGTGATTCAAAATTTGCTTCTATGCGGATTCGGTTGATTTACCCTCCCCACCCCAACCCCCTCGGTTTCCTCACTTTCCTGGCCAGAATTCAGACTTGAAAAATCAAAAAATAAGCTCCTAATTTCTCGCACAATGGACTTGTACTTTACCGTGACATTTTGTTGGAAGATGTTTCGTAGATTCTAAATCTTCATCCTCATCATCATAATCAATTTCCTCCTCGTCATCTTCTTCTTCCTCTTCTTTTTCTTCTTCCTCAATAACATCGTCTCTTTCCGTTTGCCGCGACTCCTTTACCAATTTGTTGTTGCTATCATTCGTTTTGTTGTCTCTTATCGAATCTACTCTCACTCTGATACCATCAATGACTACAAACTCCTCGTCAAGCATGAGTTCATTGGATAGTACAATATTAAAAGATAACACTAGAACGAAACCGCATGTGACAAGAAGCATTCTAGATGAAAAAAAAAGTGAAGCTTTTGCAGAATATCGTAGCAATGCTTCCGTTGGTAACAATACTCGAAAATGAAACTGTAACCAGAGAATCAAAAGGACGCCTCCAATAAACGAACCGAGTGAAACCTCGACTGATCTCCACGTGTCACAGAGTTGTATTGAAAACTCGTTAAACACTGGCCGCCTCTGACATAATAAGGAGATTTTGGGTCAATTATTAAACGTCGTGGCAAACTTATTCATGTACAACACCTTGTTTAATCAAGGCGACTCCTCCAAGTTACAACAGTATAATAGTTACCAAACGACAAAATGACTTCGGCCTCCTTATCTTTTTCGCCAAACACGTTATCCCTTGGATAAGTCGGAAACTTCATTTCATTGAATAAAATTTAATGTTTATAAATTAAACTGCAATAGGCATTTGGCTTTTATATGACCTTATTAAGAGTGTAACTAGGGCAGCTGCATTGGAAGCTGAATAAACTAAAAAATCTGAATCGTTCTTAAGTTTCAGCTTAGATTGTTATGACCAGGGAAATCAAGGAGACACACAAGTGTGATTTTGTGAAATATATATTTATTCAAACCATTTTCATGATTAAGAAAATTGTCATTATGTTTCCGCAGTGAGTTGAGCACTACAAAGTAAAAATCCAAAAAATTTCGCCTCTGTACTTTATTTCCCCACCGGTGTGAGCAACTCTTTCGGATATACGGTTGCATGTGCCGACAATTTTTTTCATACAAAGGCTTTAAACTCTTGGCAAGTTTTCATCTTTCATTCTTAAATTACTTCTGAGTTGTCTTATTCGCGGAAATGCAGATTGTCTGAATGCATTTGTATTATTACAAATACCGAAATAATTATTTGCTTAGCTGTCGCTGCGTCCCAGGATCTCGATTCTGTTAACCAATCAGAAAGTAACAAATAATACAATTGCCTTCTTCTCTTGACTTATCTAACTCCTTTTCTACTTTTTTTGTAAAACGAAATAACTGCCATTCAACCATGAATTCAACAAGGATATTTATACCTCTCTATAGTGCATATTTCTTAGTCATTTTACCGCTAATTACTTGTGAAATCGAGACAATCACCGTCGGATCGGACTCGAAAACAAAGAAAAAGAACCCTTACATTACGAAGTTTCACGAGACAGCGAGTATACGGCCAACTAAATGCCAAGGCAAGTAACAAAAAAAAAATGTTTTTTCGCTGACTTATCAACAGTGGTCGAACCCCCGTTCTTTGTACCACACACTAATGTATCCTTCTCTTTTCAGTGTGTCGTCTTTTGGTGACGGAATTCCTTGAACAAATGAGGAAAACAAATCACATAGAGGATATACCCCGAGGATACATACTTGAAGATCTTGAGGATCGTGAAAAAAATATTCATTATGAAAAATCGTAGGTATAGTAAAAGGGTCTTCAGGTGTTCTCTTTGATACTTCTTCTTATCGTCGCGACAATCAACATTTACTATGCCGTGATCTCAGCTTGGGACCCTGTGATCTCACCAATCAAAATTGCCACACGTGTAGTAATCTCGATCTCCTTCCCAGAGCTTTTCTGCACCGAGAGTTGAGCGAGCGACAAAATCTCAGCGAATAAAAGCCGTCGAACTTCTAACCTACAATCGTTGCAATATGCAAAGCTCGATAGCATTCGCTGAACTTGTTTCAACTTAGTTCGTTGTGTATGAAGCAAACACGAAGTCTTGTTGTCTTTAAAACCCTGAGGACCCGATTGCTAAGTTGACAGGTATCTTCAATTCTTTTTATTATTATTATTATTATTATATTATTATTATTATTATTATTATTATTATTATTATTATTATTATAATTATTGCATGTTTTTTAATAGGGAACTTCGTCTAATGGATGTTCTTGACAATTTGTGCCAGAGAATGAAACTCTACCAAGCAAGGGCTGGACCCGAATTTCCCTACATTAAAGGAGGTGCTTGAATATTTTTTTAACGTGCAACAGTAGTTTTAACTTAGATCTCATTTGTCTACCAGCATAATGATATATGTAATTCGCTTGGTTCAATCGGCTCCCTGTTTCCTTTCCTTAGAACAGTCACTTCTTTAGGTGAGTGGACTGGAAAAAGAGAGAGAACCCTGAATGGTCATTCTGCAATCATTCCATCTCGTTTTAATATGAAAGATGGGTGCCAGTTCTCAAAAAATAAGACAGCTACGAGCGGCTCTAGTGTTTGGAAAGAAAGTAAAGGTTTTTTCTCTATACTGATTCTGTGTCAAGTTTACAGCATTTGTTGTTGTTGGTGGTGGTGTTGTTTCGCTGAGGACGAGAGGACGGCAAAGAGATATTGCAAAATTAACAACAACGCATGTGTGCGAAGCGCTACGAGTCAATTTTAAGTCCTTGAAGGCCCGGCCTCCGTTGTTTAAAAGATGGTGGATAGTAATTTCAACCGGATAAATGTCTCTCCATCATTTAAGCGCTGTTTATCCATTTGAGAGCGCTATATGGCCTGCTCTTCTATGACTGAACTGGTGCATGTTGTTTTGTGTTGTTTTCGACGTTCAATGTCGTAGCTTGAGCTTTCTTCTTCAACTGACAAGCCCAACTGACACACATTCGGCCTTCAAACTCGTGGCAAGAAAATTAAAATGCTTAGCACTAATTTCTTTCATAATTTCAGCTAAAAGTCAGCTCCGTGAAGTAATGGATGATTTGGCACAGCGATCTAAAGTGAAACTAAATTATGAGCTGCCTGATGAGGTCGTTGAAGATTACACTTACGAAATGGGAAGACTTAAGTTTAAGGTTAGCAGAGAATTGTCTGATATTCCTCTATAGAGAATCAACTCCGATATCGTGTGTAGGTATACCCTGGGTATTATCATGTGATATCATATTTATTTGCCAGTGTATTCATCTACTCGAAGCACACGAGGAAGACTTGACCCAATGGTACTTTAGCGATCAAAAGGAAAATCTTATGAACTGGCTTTGCGTTGAAAGAGTGTTGGACATAAACGAACGAGGTGATCTTTTTTTCTTTCCTTTCTTTTTCCGTCTTTTCCTCGCTCGTGTACCTATTTCATTTAGCGACTTGGCATTTATGTATAAATGTATGGTGTATAACTAACTGCAGACGGTACTGCTTTGGTCATCAGTGCAGTGATGATGTCTACAGAGGAGGTTAAGCTTAAAAAGCCACTCTAAATATCCCCCACATGTGGTACATCTAAGCCACTAGCGAGCTAGTGAGCATGTGCATGTATGGTGTATAAGTATGTTACCTTTATCACTGAAAATTGAGCACAACTGAAAGTTCTGATGAACATCTGAGAAGTCTTTCACCCATATTTTTAAATTCCAGATTGCCTAGATGCTTCAACAAAAATGCCGGAAGACTACTTCTCCTTTATGCAGGAGGACAACTCCACTGATCCAGTAAAACCACATATTCCAATGAGAGAGGATATGAAATGGGAATTGTAACAAAACAGGAAAATGTGACGGCATGGCTTTAGGAAAATGTAGAATATGTGGCACGAGTAAGGTAATAAGCTCTTGGGATTAACAAATTTAGATTTTTGCTGGAATTTGAAAAAATGAAAACGGATAAAAACTTCTTTCTGGAAAGGATATGATAGTTACGTCACAATTTTCAGGTTTTTCACTAAAACCTGTTGAGGACCCAAATGAGACAGTAGCATTCACTCGTGGGTTCAGTAGAAAAAAAAACTCAACAAAAAACAACTTGAACACACTAGGAATGGCAACTATCAAATCGTCACTTGACCGAGCCACTTCATCAGTTGTCGTCGACATAAAGCAGTTGATACTGGCGTACGGATTCCTGTTTCTTCTGGTACACCATGTAAAATATACCCATTAAGCAAACTCCGATAACCACTGCCAGGGCAGCAACGATTGGCATCTGAATATCTGGGAAAAGGAAATTCCACGCTGTAAGTCGAATGAACTTATTTTATGAACTATGAAGGTTTTCTGATAACCCTCGATAATTCAGCATCGACGCAAAAAAGAAATCCAAATATAAAACACTAATGGAGTATCATCTTGCTCAATGAACATCCGTGCTTTAAAGCTGTCAACTGTATCATCTCTAAACCTATTTCAGTGTTTTTTTCTTATAACATGCAAATGTGTTGCATGATTGTAAACAAAGTTTTCAAATAAATGTGGCTCTACAGAGTACTTACCTCGCCTTTTCACGCGCATGCTCAGATCCGACTTGAGAGATATATCCTCAGACTCTCTCTTCTCGCGGTGTAATGCGAACGGGCCTTGGGCCAGAGGATACACGTCATCGGGGGTTTCGGGAAGTGGTTTCACTTGCCGACGTTTTCTGCTGGCCAGACAGCCTTGAGCACATCGCGAGGTTGGATCCGTTGCGTTACACACTTTAACCTTGCAGTGAATGAAGACAAAAGGAGTGGGTCTGTTGACAAACTGAAAGGCTTCTGTGCTCCAACGCTCAGATTGTGGATCAGGGGGTGGATGGTTGGACACTGTTTCGTCAACTGGGCATCTATGCAGAAAGAACTTAAGTAAGCGTAAAAACTGATTTAAAAAAAGGAGTGGACCTCTTCAGCTTGTACGTTTGGTTTTCCCATTCAGACCACGTGATGTTCCCAAGGAAATTTCATAAGTTATGCATACATAAGCACGTGCATAAGATGATATTTGAAAGAAATATGAAGAAACAGTTTCCTAGAGTAACATCACGTGGTCTGAAATGGAAAAACGAGACGTACAAGCTAAAGAGGTCATTAAAGAGGCTGTGTTTAATTTACCAGATGCAATACTTTACATCCCCAACACGACAAGGACGAGAGTGCAGCCGAGACAAATCAAAAGTTTACAAAATGCAAGCAATTAGATACACGTCGCCGGATTTCATCAAGGGTCACAAAGTGTTTGTTACCTGGTCCCAGCTGTTTAGAATCTGGATATCTTTATGTAGTGGATAACTCACTATCCAGAGAATAATATTTACTTCACGTTAAACCTTGGCCAAGGTTTTCGTAAAGCCTTTACCCAGATATGCCAAGAATTTGCATATTCACGGTTACACGAGCAAATAGTGATTTAGACGACTGGTAAATTAAATGGTCATATTTTGATCTTTCCTTTTTTCCATAGAGGAATAAAAAAATGAACTCGACCTTGACCATCTCTTCAATCGCATGATTGCTTAGATGGCAGAGCATGCGCAGTGATGCGCAATCTCACGGTCATTGCCTAAAATCCCGTTCAATCATAGATTATTTCAGGCCTATTTTGCAACTGCATACATCAAGTTGCTCATCTCAACTCTCAGATGAATCAGAATAAATAAATAAATAATAAATAAATAAACTAAATTCTAACCCGTTTGCAATAAGGTTGTATCGGGGCTCTGAATTTCTGTCCTGGGATGGAGTGGCATAACAATCCAAGGCCAGAATTGACAATCTGGAGTCTTTCGTCTCGACTCGGACCTCAAAATACAACCTATGCCGAAGCTGGAGCTGTACAGGAAAGTCATCTGCGGTGTATGCCGTCTGATAGCTAAGGAAAAACAAACGTTTATTTGAGAAAAAAGGACCTTAATTCTAGTCATGCCTAACGAATGATTAACAAGGTATCATTCTCTTAATTTGACTCATAAATTCTTAATTAATGAATTATACAACATAAATTACATTTGGTGTCGAGTACGGCTGTTGGTTGCTCACCTTGGCCCAAAATCGGGTTGTTAAATACAGTCCTTTGTCATTTTGCGCGGTCCTAGATTACGAGCTGTCCCTCTTTCGCCACTTAGTCGAGTGCGAGGAGAAGACGCGCGCGAGAAAAAAATAGCTGCGCAAAATTTGGATTTGAAGAGATCGCGAGGCGATTTTTTTGGTCTCGACTAACCAAGCGGCGAAAGAGGGACTGCTCGTAGTCTAGCGTGGTCCATATAACCGCGGCCACACCAGCGATTTTTTCGCGTCACCAGTTCGGGGGTGGCCACACGAGCGATTTTCATCTCCCGCTGGTGACGCCAATCGATACAGGGGAAAAAAGCAAGAATTAAAAATTTCGCGACAAGCTCGCAGAGATTCGCGCCCGTGTGGCAACCGCGCTCGAGACGCGACTCAAGAGCCAATGAGATTAAAGGAAGAAATATTGCCCAGCTCTCTTGAATTGTGCGATTCGCGCGTCTTTCAATTTGTCGCTAAACTCGCTAAAATTTATCGCTCGTGTGGCCACCCTCTCCTGCTGGCGACAGGAAAAAAATAGAAAAAAAACGCATCAACCGCGCGAGCAAAAAATTGCTCGTGTATCCGCGGCTTATCGGTTAACCTATATGAGAATTCCTTATGAGCCTTATGGTTTCTCTTAGCCTTCGTTGCCATTCATCTTTTGCTACATTTGTAATCAAGTCTGTAAAGTTTGTTAACTGCGAATTGCGAATAAACAACATATTCATTTTTGAAAGTCAAATCGTGAAGAACTTACTCGGAAGTCCTGAACAAGTCTAAAGAGAGGGTGAATTGTCCATATCCCCTGGAAGAGAAAATAACCTTCTTGCTGACTGGTTTGATCCCGATCGATGATACCACGCCATATTTGGAATAGAAACACTGGAATGGTATCATAATATCGCGCACACGTGTTATGATTTGATTCTCTTCGATTGGAATCTCTGTAACCATGTTGCTGTAGATAAAAAAATCTCCCCGTTGTCTGAGCTTTGTATTGCAGCCAATAAGCTGGGTTGTTAGGATGAAGTGGGTCTCGTTTTCATACGCCCTGCAGTTTCGGTCCAGCAATATCAGGTGGTGTCGATCAACACCAATGAGGAGAGACTTTGGCAGAAAGATTATCATGTCATTTTGTTCGCATTCAAGACCCACTCCTTCAGCTGTTCATAACAAAGAGAAAAAAAAACCAGATGAGTTTCAAACGACGCACAAATAATTTTTAAATTTTAAGGCTTCAAGAAAATCCCTCTTCGTTTTCTATAAACAGCTTCAGCAATAGCATGTCACCTAAAAAGGTTCAGAGACAAGGACGAGTTTGACAACGATATTGAAGAGTCCCCGATTAAGAAAGCTTGGTTTAAGTTCTTGGGGGATGGTAACTGCTCCAGCCATACAGATTTCTCTTTAAGTGTAGCATCTTGAGGTAACGACGTCGAATTTGCAATTTTATTTTCCGATTTCAGTTTCTTGCTTTTTCATTTTAGTTCCTGGTCCCAAATTGTTTTCCTCAATTGCTTTTTGTACAAATCGAATATTTCTCGAAAGTAAGTGGATGCTCATTTGTTCCATAACATACCTATGCAGTGGCGTTTGTCAGCAGCTAGACTTAGCTCAGGATCTGAGCATGCGCAGTAGTAACTTCCTTCAGTATTGACGCATTGGTCATAACATCCACCATGCTGAAATTCACACTCGTTGATATCTGACGTAAAAAAAGAAACAAACTTAAATGCAAGATTTGTCCACCATTTAAGCATTCGTCGAAGACGTTGCTTGAAATCACACGCAGCTCTCCCGAGTTCGATTCCGGGCCTCGGCGTCGTATGTTGGTTGAGTTAGTTGATTCTCTACTCTGCATCGAGAGGTTTTTCACTGGGTACTCCGGTTTTCCCCTCTCTCCTCAAAAACCAACATTTGACTTGATTTCCGTTAATTGTTAATTTCAGTTTACAGTGTCCACAATTAGTGCTCCAGCGCTAGAAAGACTAAACACTTAAATGAATTCGAAGTTCCTTTCCTTTCCTTCCCGCGCTTATAAGTAACGTCACAGGAAATTATCGAATATTTCTATCCCTCACACCTAAATAAATGATAATTTGCGCATTTGTGACGAAAGCAAAGCGTCGGTGACAATACTTCGCTGTAAAGCTATCGTTTATACGAACTGTACCAGACGCAGTTATTACATAATGTAATGTGCTACTTACCTTGCCTGCATCGAGGTCCGGTGAATCCAGCAGGACAAATGCAATGGACGAGGTTGTTCCCGGACTCCAAACACGTCCCACCATTTTTGCAAGGACTACCGGAACATGGAGTCGATTGCCAGGCTGAAGAATAACCAAAGAAGAGATGAAATATACCTCGTATATTTTATAAAAATGCATTATATGGCTAGTGTTTCTAGCAGATATAACACTTGCTGTGATTGCCTAAGAGCTGCTAAGCGCCAGGGCATTATTCTCCCGTAATGCCCACGGGCCGATTATAGATTATGCAAATTAGTTTTTTCTTATTTGTAGCCGTTCTTTTAGCCATATAATAACAACTTAATAACCTCGACCGTTAGGTCGTTACAGCAAATTCTCAAACCTCGGCCTAGCTGTATTGACCTCGCTGTCGCTCGATCAATACGGCAAGGCCTCAGATCGAGATTTTCGATGTAACGACCTCACTCTCGGTTATTAAGTAGTTATCAACGCTTTAATTTTTTTGATTGGATACAACTGTTCTGTGCAACAACTATGCAGCATTTCGGTCTGATAACGCTTACTGTGCCGTTTGAAAATGCGTAAGTGAGGTATTAAATTTTCTGATCCCTTAAATACTCTAAAGTAGGGATTAAAACTTTTTTCTCTGATGCAAAGAAACAAAGTAACAAAGTTAGACTTAAAATTAATTTATGGAGATGGAAGTCACAACGATTAATAATGCTTTGGCGATGATGATTGTTATGGACTGAAAACATTTTCAGTGAAACCCCGCCTTACGGACACGTGCACCTCGGTAATACGGTCACCTCGTTATTGCGGCCACTTTTGTAGTAATGCGGTAATGCGGTCACCCGTGACCGCATGCGGTAATGCGGTCACCAGTTAATACGGGCAACGGCCAAACACTACTGTAACATCCAGTAAGGCAAATCGCGAAGAGATTAAGTATTTGTGCTTTCATCAAAAGCACGATATATACTTAAGTCTTTTGGTTAGGTAATTACGGCTGCTTCCATTTTTTAGAAGCATAGTAAGCTGTGCCTGTTCTGGTTTTGATTTTAGGATCAGAACGTCTAATGCACTTAACAATTTTAAGCGTTTTACCTACTTAGCGAAGTTTCAAGTATTTAATACAATTACTGTACATACATTCCTTTTGTTTATTAAAGAGAAAGGTTGTTCTGGAAGTGTAAAATGCGATAATTGTCATTACGGCCCTTAAGTCATGAATTTCACCCTACCCCGGTAATACGGCCAGCCCGTTAATACGGCCAATTTTTTTCGGCCCGTTGATGACCGTATTAACGGGGTTCCACTGTACTTAATATTCCTACCTAAATTCATAACAGCACGAATCTGATGGGCATTGAGTGAAACATTGTAAATGCCCATTTGAGCGATTGCTCCATTAAAAAGTCGTCCATCACCAATCTTCACTCCCATTCTAATTGCTGGATCATTTGTTGAGATTCTGTAACCTGTTCCAATATTCTGCGTCTTGCTTAACACTCCATCGACGTAAATAGAGTTTTCACCGGTTTGACTGTCGTACGTTGCAGCTACATGATACCACTTTCCAACTAAAAGAGCCTGATCTGTCTCGATACCAGATAAAAACGTATGACCATCAAACTTGGTGATTCGATTAAAGAACTTTCCACCATGCGCGATCCAAATGTGTACTCCCCAGGCACCTTGTATCTTGTAATTAAAAAGAGGCCATCTTGGCCACCTGGTCGAACCCAACACAACAGAGTGATCGAGTACTTAGCGTCTAGGATGCCGTCAGTGTTTGGAAACTGGATAAAACTGTCAGTGGTTCCACGAAATTGATAAGCTCCGTTAGATTCGTTTGCGGGTCCACTTGTAAAGTCCACATTGCTTGCGCTTGCACTGTATTGTGGTCTCTGTTCTAAATCGTTGGTAGTTGAGTTGATATTAAGAGGATAGAAGGCCAAAGGAGCTGGTTCACCTACAGAAACACGAAACAAGGGATCATTGTCATTTACTGTGTAGCTTGTGTTTAATAGAGTTAGCAGGTCATCTCTACGCTGCTTGGTACCATGTGACTTCACTTCTAATGAAATTACGGCGGAACAAGAGCAAAACTAAAAAGGCACAATTGGGTAAGTTAAACAAACTGTCGACAAAAAATTGCATCATGAAAAAGCAAAAAGAGACTTAAATTCAACAAGTTGATTTATGGTGTTGCTTCAACCTTTCATCTTCAGAATTGACAGCTGAATTACAAATTGTGGGTAAATTATCTGAACAGCATTAGAGACTTAAAGATCTACGACGCAGAAGTCGACGAAAACGTTACTTCAAAATATAGATTTATACGATATTGTAAATCTTTCGCGCGATTATTCCATCTCGTTCACGTCGCACAATGTGGACGAACTATCCTAAAAATAAAATCAGTTGGTACGAGCGAGTTCAGAGTAAAATTAGAGAATGAAAGATTCACATTTGTACTCTCGCGTTATCGTCATCACGTCGTCGTCATGCAGAGTACCGCAAAAATATGAGCAATCATCCGTGCCGTACGTACAACACGATTCTTTTTCGTCTTTTAAGGACGGTGACTACTAATTCAAAGGTATTTTTGCGCGGTTTACTGAATATGCGGGAAAAGCAGATCTTGAAATCCAAAAAGAAAACTGGGGGTAACCACGCATTTTTCGAAGGTAATTAATCAACAATATTTGTAAAAAGCTTTAAAATGCAGAGCAATGTATGCCGTTCTTTTCCAAATTGAATCTTCACTATCTCTGAAAAATGCGTTGGT
>NC_090883.1:40673772-40707534 GCF_036669925.1 Montipora capricornis
TTCCTCTACACGGACTCAAACACAGAGTATATGGCGGCAAGTTGCATGGAAAAAGTAGTGAAAAATTGCACGGTAGGCTGGCAAATCACTAGTAATTTTAAAGGGGTCATTGCTGGAGAAAACCTTTTCAAAAGAGTCATACGTTAGCGTACTTCCAGCTGATATGGATTTGTGCTAGTTCACTTTAACTAAATCATGTGCCTTTAGACAAAAGTAATTCTTATATCGGAAAAGGTTCAGTTTTCTTACCGGCTCTCAGAACCTGGAAAGTGCTGTGAAATATTTCCGGCCATTTTATAGTTACAACCTCAAAATATTGTTTGCATTAGAAATCCGTTTTCGTTAACTTAAGCTTCCGTTTACATAAAAAGATAACACGTGTCGAGATCTATGCAGTCAGGAACCCTTGCGAACAAGGAAGCATTTAAACGAGAAAAATGCTTAGAGCTTAGCTGGCCAAATCATACCGGCATTCTGTGAAAGATAATTTTGTGCCATTTTCGGTTGTGTTTAAGAGATAATCTAATTTCCTGGAGTAGAGGAGCGTAGGAGATAGAAACGATGGTATTAAATATGTCAAAAAGCTGACTTGCTTCCATGCAACATAGGCGTTTTTGTTCAGTAAGGTTCTTAGCTCGGGGCAAAGGAAACGAGGACATAAACTTCAAGTCCAGTAAATCTCCCTATGCAGAATGTGAGTAAATGAATCAAATGATGATCTAATGAGGAAAAAATCTAGTTCTTCTAACAAGACTGGAGCCTATAAACAGACTTCCGATCTTGGGTGTCGCCGGGGTGACGGCTTTTCTGTACACATTCTAAATGATGATGGCATTTGTTATATTGCAGATAATGAAATTATGATCGAATATAGGCCTAGACGTTTAAGCTTATTTCTTGCATATATTGCTTATTTCTTGAAATTTTCGAAAAAGAGAGATGCTTAAATTTTTGCATAAAGTCTTTCGGCGATTAACTTGCCCTTTACTTTTAAAGAGTTGGCCAAAGTTCAACTGATGAGAACAAATGGTCCGCTTTTGTTTTTATTGTTTCCTTCGTTAATTCGTTAATTCAAGGGTTGAAGGAATTTTCCGGTTTGCACAAACAAAGAAACTACCAGGTCCAACTCGTTATGGCGATATTTTGGAATCGAGAAAATGAAACAAACTGAAAATTTAAGACATGTCCAAACGTTAAAAGTTTTACGGTAAAACATTTTTGGGTGGCAAACATTTTTGCGTTTGGCCACCTTGTTTAATTTTGTGCACTTTGAACATTTTTTAACGTGTTGGGTACGATTTGGATTCTATCAAACTTTTTTTTTTGTTCTTGTGTTTGGTGACGGTGTTTTGTACGTTTGGACAGATACTTAAAACATGTTTGACGTGCGCATGTGTGCTGAGTCTACTAGTTTGTTCTATCTATGGAAACGGTGTCGTTTCACGGCACTCTGGGTAATTTAGTAGTCCACAGTTCTTTGCTTTTTTGGAGTTCATAAAACACCAGTGTTTCAGGGTTATTTATGACGTTTGGACACTCTGTAAATCATCAACATGCGTTTTACGGCGAAACATTTACCGTTTGGATAGATCTTTAGGAAGCTCGCAAATCTATATTACGTTGGTTAATTTATCCTTATCAACTTGTTTCACATAAAAAATTAATTTTGGTGTTCCACTCGGCGACGCTGCGATGGTCAGGCCATCTACCAAATGGAAATACTGATATCCCCTACACAGCTATTTTTATTTACTCAACAGATTGCGTTATCCGGTCCTCCAACACTATCCCTCGATTGCTTAGATTATTCACTTACGTACGATGTAGTAGTCTACACCTTTTCACAGACCTTTGGAAATTATGGCATTTGAATACACTTAATGTTGATCAAACTACAGTATAGAAAGGAAGCACATAATCACATACTAACTGACCATATTACGATTATTTGTTTGTTTTGGTCTCCAGGGAAACTTGTCAATCAAAATAACGCAAAGGCTTACGTAGAAGATGAAGGCAGTGGGCGTAAGTATTTGAAAGAAACATGAACGCAATTCAGCTATATAGACCCCCGGAAATGAACCAATCAAACATGCCACGACAAGACCTTTTAGGCCAATTACAAAGCAATGGGAAGCAAAACCTAAGTGATATCTGGAAGTAAATCAAACTTTGGCCAGAACACAATAAGAAAGGGAATTGTTGCACTGAGCTGGTTTGAATTACTAGTGAGTTCTTAAGTCAAACCACTGTGGGAATCACTCCGTTTTTTTTTCCAGAGCCACTGAGTCACCATCGATAAATAAGTAACGTCTCCTTGCTAATGAGTAATATAAAGATTTAGCCAAGCCTAAAAACGACTTCAAGAAAGCATCTGACCTCGATGAGCTTTAAACTTGAGCACGCGATACGGTCACGTGATACTGGTCAGCGACTACCTTGTTTTGACAGGTGTCAATTAACCATAACATAGATATGTTCCTGCCAAAAAACGTGGGTAGCACCAAATAGTTTGACATTGGCATACTTGGAGGGGCGGACGTACGGTCGCACGGTGAACCGTATTTCTTACCCATGATGCTCCGCGCGGAGATCCGCTATGGAAAAATTAATTAGAATAAACGAAACGCTTGTACAATTAGTAGAAACAAAAATGTATGATTAAAAGAACAATAAGAGACGTGATTATCAATATCCTCAGTTTTCTCTTTGCTTCCTCTTGTGCTGAACCTTAAGCCTTTAGCGCCTGTGATAGTTCACCTTGTAGAAACAATGGTACATGCGAAGAGGATGGATTTAACAGCTTCCAGTGCTTATGCTTAAAGGGATATACTGGCCCAAGGTGCGGACAAGGTAATAACATCATCGCTGATATAATTTTATTTTTCCACTGATTATTGCCGGTCATTGTCCTGCAGATATAAGCAAATTTCTTTTTTGGCGAACAGATATCAACGAGTGCGACTTTGGCAATGGCGGATGTCAGGATGTTTGTGAGAATACTATCGGAGGGTTTTATTGTGAATGCTCGGATCCCGAGATGAGCTTGGCGAAAGACAAGAGGCACTGTATTGGTACGAACCATTGTTTTCTTTTCCACTTGTCTCAGCCAGGAGACTATGACTGCAGTAGAGAAAAACTAAACCGTTTTCTCAATTCGAAGTACCATTAGATGTGTATTTCCTGCGTAATTTCAAAAGTCAATCTATGTACTCACTTGAGTGACTTGATCGAAGACGTTGCGTGTTGATTGGCTACTGAAGTTAACAATAGATGGCGAGGGAGGCTATTTTCATGATAGAAGGTCCAAGAAAACGATAAACTATAACTCATTCTAGACACTAGTAGTTCAGTGGAAACTCCAGGTCCTGGGCTTTTGTCTCAAACCTTTATTGTCCAAGCTAGGTTTGCGGCCACAATGTTTCTATTTCCTACTCATTAAACTGTAATAAATTTTAGTCTAAATAAAAAGATAGGTTTAATCTTCAAGCTTATCGATCGCATGCTTCAGTTGAAGAGGTTTAATCCAAAGAAATTGAGAAAGATTTCACATTGAAAGCCACAAAATAAAACGAACGAGAAGAAAACTCCTTTTAGACAATTGATCGTATACAGCCGGCTCAAACCGTTTCTGCAGGTCGACTATTTGCGCTGGTTTTTTCCTTTATTTGCATGAAAATTTTTCAAAATTTGAGATAATGAACGCTTCATGTTCTTCGTTGACCCGTAGGGATTTTCAACAGTCGTAAGCCTTGATGTCAAATAACTGTTTACTGTTTAATTCCATTTCTGCAGCTGAGGGGGTTGAATTGGATTGCAGAAAAAATGATATGACACTCACTGTACCCAAGTCCCTTCTCAAGGGTGTTGACCGGCACCATTTGATTCTAAAAGAAAAAGACTGTTCGGCCTCTGAAAACAGGACTCATTTCTTCATGACAACTCTGCTAACTGGATGCAAAACGATGCTCAGACACCGCGGAAATTTCGCTATCTACAGTAACATGGTGAGAGAAATCCCAATCAAGCGACATCAAACCATAACACGCGTGCGAGAGGTTTCCATACCATTCAAGTGTTTCTACTCCGAATATGGCTCGGTGTCATCTGTCGGTATCAAGCCAATGAACAAGAAGGTTATTTTATCTTCCAGGGGATTTGGAAAATTCACCCTCACTTTGGACTTGTTCAAGAGTTCCTCGTAAGTTTCTAAGAGTAAAAAAAAAGCATAAAACATTTTTTCTAGTTGCAGCCTCAGTGTGCTGAAAACTAAATTTATTTGTAAAGTTTCCAATTTTCCTTTGTGCAGCGGAACAGGGTAATGGGTGGGGTGGAGGGGGGGGGGGGTGGGATAAAGGAAGATTTTTTGACTCCTATAATAGGGAGGGTTTCCGTACTGAACTAATAATACCATATTACTGAACTACTGAACTAATAATACCATATTAGTCTTGATATAGGAAAGAAAAAACTCTTCAAAGTCACCACATTACTTCATGAATAGAAATCGCTAGTTGCAAGTTTTTTCTGTATAAAAAAACCAATGTTATTAATCCAGCTTTATGTAACGATAGAGAAAAATGTTTACAACTTGGACGTTTATCCACGAGGTTTTTTGTGACGCCTTTGGAATTTTCTTATCAGGCTAAATTTTACCTTGTAAATATTACTTGGCAAAGCAATTTTTTCTGTGTTATTTTGCTTAGCTACGGAAGTGCATACACCAAAAACGATTTCCCCGTTACTTTGGTTCTCCGAAAGAAAATGTATTTTATGGTGCAAGTGGACACTGATGATTCCCGATTGTCAATTCTGGCCTTGGATTGCTTTGCCACGCCCTCTCAGGACAGAGATGCAAGGCCCAGATACAATCTCATCAAGGACGGGTAAGGGATGACATTTCGGTTTTCTTTAATTTTCACTTGACAATACCAGTCTTGAAGCTCCTTAGAGGTTTTGTGATTTGTTTTAATTGCATTGCTACTTCTGTCACTAGGTTAGATCTTTAATTGATTATACCTTTTCATGGGCAAAAAATATCACCCCCGAGAAAAGAGACAGATGGGTGTTTTTTGTGTGTTTTTAACATTAATC
Organism: Montipora capricornis; assembly: GCF_036669925.1. Lineage (NCBI taxonomy): Eukaryota > Metazoa > Cnidaria > Anthozoa > Scleractinia > Acroporidae > Montipora > Montipora capricornis. The sequence continues at coordinate 40,678,867 of NC_090883.1, forward strand.
ATGTTTGTTGATAGATGCCCAGTTGACAACACCGTCGAATTCCTCCCTTCTTCCGACCCCCAGTCTCAGCGGTGGAGCGCCGAAACCTTCAAATTTGTCGGAGAACACTCCTACGTGTTTATGCACTGCAAGGTGAAAGTGTGCAACGCAACGGATCCGAATTCTCGTTGCGCTCAAGGCTGTCAACCCAGCAGAAAACGTCGGGCTCTTTCTGATTTTCCTGGTGATGTGTACCCTCTTGCCCAGGGCCCGTTCGCATTGAATAGAGAGAACAGAGGGGCTGAGGCGAATGAAGCACTTGAATCAGATCAGAGCATGCGCGGAGCGCAGAGTAGTAAGTATATTTCGGTTACATTTAAGGGGTTGCTCAGGATACTCAAGCTACTGTAACGAAAACGTTTGCTCCCTGAGCAAACTACTTGTCAACACCGTGAATGCAAACAAATTGCTTTATCTATTTCGATAAGTCGATCGTGAAATAATTCAATTGCAGTTTTGGAAATATCAGGCAGAGGCTCATGTAAAAGAAAAAATGACAAAGCAATCTTCGATTTTCAATTTCTAGGTATCCAGATGCCTCTTATCGGTGCAATGGCTGTTGTTGTTGGAGTATGTGTTGTGGGGATGTCTTACATGACGTACCAGAATAACCGCAGAGCAAATGTACACCGGTACCAACCACTTTGATCCAGTCTTCTTCCGCGGTCTCTTCTTACTCAATCATCTTCATCCGATCCGAAAACTGAAAGATCTATATTTTTTAAATTGCCAGTGATTTTTATTCATTCATTTTCCCTTTCTCATTGATTTATTTCTTAATGGAATTCTTAATGATCTCTCTGTGTAAGTTATTTCATGAAGTGGCAAATTTTAATTGCTTGATCCAAGCCCTGTAAAAATATATCAATACCTCAGTTTGGTTACTGAAAGAGGGCCTAGATAAGGTTTACAACAAACTGATTTTTATTATCTAACTTTTAGAAAAAATACAGTTAACAGTGTTAACGTTTTTTTTGTTTGTTGTTGTTTTAGCTGCCGTTAAATTGGCTCAAATTTTAGTTTACCCCTGCTGATCTAGGCTCTCTTTAAAAGGTTATTCATCTTTGTGAGCTTGCCAAACTGTTTTTAATCACAAAAGACGGTTTTACTTTTTATCTCAGCTTTAGCTGCATACAAGGTCCATGTACAAATGACTGACACATTCTTCGAAACAGATTTAGCGCTCATACTTAGGTTATCCTGTTCAGGAGTTGAGCTTAGCACTCGATTTAGGCACATATTTGCCCTGCAGTCGAGAAACAGTGTGATTATAATAAAGTTTGAAAATGCCATTTGGTTTATTTATTGTTCGTAGTGGGCTCTGAAGCAACGTTTTCCTCATTAGCAGAAATCATCCTGAATGAATTGAATGTTACTGAAACCAGATAATCCAGGGAAAAGGACTCTTTAATTGCATCAAAACTGCTGGGACAGTTTGACTCAGTTGAGTTGCATATCCATATCTGTTGTCTGTTATGGTCTCCCTTTGATAGTGCTCTCAGGGTGTCAGGTCTCATGAACATAAAAATTTTCACACTCTTTCGCATGTACTTGAAATGTTGATGACAATGGCAACTTGAAAAGAAGCGTTTTAAAATTGCGAGTTTTGTGGCAAACACGACTATTCATCGTGAACACGGATAAGTGAAAACAATGACTTTGGAAACTGATAACATAAAAAGTGGGGAGGGGGGGGGGAGTATAAAAGCATTTTTGAGTACGTGTGAGAGTGAATGGGTGTGTTCAGATTACGTCAATAGATCTGTCATTAGCTCCTTTTGTTCGTCCACTAAAATTTTCACATTTTATCATTGTTATCTGTGTCTTTAGAGATTGCTTTCAAACCACCTATAGGAGAAAATTTTTCAAATAGATGTGGACTTCGAACATGCGATAATAATAAAAAATCTAGTTAAGAATTGCACACGACGATCCACTCCAGAGAGACCATCAAAGTGTAGAATGATGCAGACCACGTGAACGAAGCTGAGAAAGGCAGATGGTTAGATCGCAGGTTGAAGTGAGGGAGACGTAAAGCGGGTGCTTGAAATTCAAGTGCATTTTTCCCGTTTTCTTGATCGAATATGAAAATTTCCATTCTAATTATGCGTGACAATGGTAACCACTGAAGCATCTGATCCTTGGTGCATAAATTATGCTCCTTTGACAAAATGACGACGGCAGGAGACGGATGCTCTGCGTGCAAAAAAATAGCTCAAAATGATCACGTCATAATGCTACCATCGCCCGTATATGTTGTAGTTCTTTTCCTCGTTGTTTTAAATGTAAATAATTCGGCAGAGAACCTCTTTAGCTATGGAGAATATTCAAACCAATATACAATTTATCAATTAGAGAATGCGGATCAAACAAACTCGAAAGGTATGCTTACATGTTAGTCAAACGTTACGAAATTGTAATAAGTACATATCACCTTTGTTTGTTATGTTTTACGTTAATAGATATTAGACTACTTTTCCTTAGCTACTCTCGGAATTTAGAACTGCAACGTTTGAGTAATCCTTATGATGTTCCTGTTTGAATACAATCACCACTGATCACTTGTTTTTCCCACAAACGAAAGAATGCGGTTTGTATGTGATCGAGCTCGTACTTTCTTGTCTCATCCTCACATTTCAAAACATTTTCTGTTTCACGAAAATATTTAAATCAATTAACGAGCAAGGTCGCATGTCAAATGGCATATTGCTAGTTGTTCTCTTATCCGCAGTGGTCGTAAGGTCCGCAAGGAGATCACAAGTGTTGTTCAACCAGACTTTTACATGCAACTTCTTAAACAGATTTTTATTTCAAACCGAGACGAAAGTAAATTTATATTGTTAGGCTTATGAAGCTCCTGCATTTTGGAGACCTTCTCGTTAATATCCGGCCGTTTTTAATTTAGTGTCTACAGTAATTTTGCAATCATTTGTTTTGGTTCTGCTTTGTGTGATTGGTATGTGTTCGAACATTTCGCTCCAGGTTCACAACTAATTTTGACTTGATCGCCGGCGCTCTCCCGCGCTGTTTGTTTCTGCTTTGCTTTGTGAATGACTCATTTAATCCTATTACACCCAGGAGAGATCAGCATATAAATTCTCCTCACAATTTTAATGACATGTCAGTCAGACAGGTATTGAGAGTGAAGATAATTATCAGCTTGAGAGGTGTAATCTTGATATAACACCAAATTCGCATGACAACCCAAAAAATAAATCTACGGTTCTAGTTAGGAGAATAAACGTTTCGATCTTGGGAATGAAATTGTTAACGTTTGTTATTGATTGGTCAACGCCATTAACCTGTTCTGCATAATTAATCTCTATCTCCCCAGATTGTGGTGCAGTTGTTAACTGTCATCCAAATGAAATGTCAATCGCACTTTCCAAGGCCTTTCTCTCTGGTGTCAGCCTAGGGAATCTAGGTCTTTTGGACCCCAGCTGTAAAGCAGTTGACAACAATACACACTTTACTTTTACGACATCGTTGATTGGTTGCGGTACTTTAAGCAAACACATTGACGCCAGCGTGGTTTACAGCAACGTGGTTCGTCACGTGGTTCCACCGACAGCAATTATCACTCGTACACCACAAGTGAAAATACATTTCAGCTGTCATTATTCCAAATATGGAGTGGTTTCAACTGGTGAAATCACCAATGGAAACGGGCAAGATACAACTTACTTTGAGAGCCAAAGATTTGAGCCTGAAAACAACGTGTGTCAAAAAGAAAGGTGTGATAGCACCGATTCCCTTATTCTATAGCTTACAGTGCAAGCGTCTTATTGGGGAAATTTGCCTGCAGTCTAAAATATCGAGTCGCCATGTTGGATGGATGTTGGGAGGGAATGGGACGAAGAAAGGAAATAACCTGGATCTCGGGAGATGATCTCAAACAACCTGTCTCTAATTGATGTAGGGACAGTAGGTGTACTTGTTGATAGAAGCCGCAAAATAAGGCCCCAAATTTCTTTTGAAGAGTTTTGATAAACATAAGAGTTGATAGATGTTTCCTATACTGAGCAGAAAGACGAGGGTCATTTCTAAGGCAAAACGGAGCACTGACAGAGGGAGGGGCGGGGGGATAAAGGGCGCACCGTCGGCTTCCATTGATACCAGCCTCGTAGCTGAAGAAACTACCGACGTTAAATCAAGTTACTTTACTTTTACCTTTTTTTAAGGCACAACCGACGTCAGTTTTCATTTAATAATCACTAAAAGCATGTTAAGGCTTATTCTTTGTTCATTTTATTTCCTTCATTTCATGAAATTTTCAATTCTGAAGTTATACGTTGGGGTGAGTTAAAGGTTCAAATCTAATTCTCACAAATTGTAATAAACCTTGTTATGCTGCCCCCGATTTTAGTACTAACATGTTTTCTTCAACTTCTTTTCAGGTTATTCTCATATTTTCGTAATCCCACTTGTCCGAGTAGATTGCTGGCTCGTTCCAGGAATAGACTAAAGCACAAGGGACACCTTAACAGAGGAAATGAATGATCAAGTGTTTTTATAAGCTAGAGTCGGACACTGAACATTTCCATGTTTTCTCCGTGTCCTGTCGAGGATCAAGAACGACACTTCATCCTCTAGCTATAGGACAGAGCCTGTTTTCAGTAGAGAGAGCTCAGTAGTGGCAAGTGAATGAATTAAACTTGAATAGTTTGATGAATTCTTGAGAAAGTCCACTTAAGCAAAAAGATAAAGAATATATTGGAACTGATCATCAAGCTGTGAAGGCTTTTCAGAAGTTTGAAATGGAAAGATCTGTTAAAATAAAATTTTCAATAACCGTCTATGCATAGTTTGATTCTTTTTCGCAGTCCGCATACACTCTTTCGATTCGGCTCATTTATGAATCTTTATTCGTCTAGAGGCTGTGCAGACTAACGAAGCTTTTTTCTTCTGGATTAATACGCCCGTCACCGGCAAAGTTTTCTCTTATTCAGTTCCCTTCAAGATTTTTTTCACTACTGTCAAACTGGCCCCAGTTGTTCGATAGGTGGATAGCACTATCCACTAGACAAATCACTATCCAGTGGATAACTCAATTGGTTTTGCTCGTGTTTATCCGCTGGATAGTGATTTATCCGGCGGTGGATAGCGTTATCTGCGTTATTCACCTTTCGAACAACCGGCCCCTGGTATTTAGAGAGGAGCATTAAAAAATGCTCTATTGGGAAGTTTCTTGTTCACAAGCTGAAAGCATAGATTTATGTTTACATAATAGGACAAGTAGCTTTAAACGAAAGGGTGAAGTTGGAAAATAGCGAGCGATATTGTCCCAGTTCATTAAAACAACGCGTTAATTCAGCTACGATATTGACGATACGTTCTCTTGTTTTGATTCATTTAGCTGTTCATCTTTATGGCAAAAGGTTAAAGCTCTCCTCAGCTCATATCCCAATGGGTAAATATCTTTGCATTTGAATGGCGACGAAATTATTCGGCATTTTTTGTGCAAAGGTAATTCAGATCAGAGGGATTACTTAAGAACAAAGTACGCCTTTCTTTTTTTTTTTCACGATAGTTAAATTACTTATTATCTGTTTTTAACCAAATATACGAATACGGAAAGTCAAAGTTGTCACGGTTAAGTCATCTTTTTGTTTTCAAAATGCGATTTTTCTTTTCACTTTCAAAGCTTTGCATTTAATTTTTAGGGTCAAAAAGGCTAAAAACCCGGTAAAAATAAACGTTTTAGTAATTTTCTTCTAGTCACTTAATTGAGTATCCTGCAGACGCAGACGTATTTCCCGCGGTCGTTTCTCTCCCCCGAAAAATAGCGGTTTTGAGCGGCTAATTGAAAAAAAAAAGGCTCTCAAATAACCGGCATGACTTACAAAATCAGTAAAGTTTTTCTTAGTACTCGTTACTCTTCGTCAATTTTCTCTTATGCTCTTTAAAACATGGTTTCCTTGTACATGCAGGCACGTCATTTCACGAAAAAAATCACTGAAACTCTAATATTTGCAAACGTATTAACTTACGCATGTCGTGGATATGGTTCACTAAATTTTCCGTGTTTCAATTATTAAAGGTAATAAGCTTTTATCTTTACTCCCTCGAGATATGCATAATTTTGTTGACAATGCGGACAAAATGATCGCAACATCCAAACATGAAATCGTTCAGGTTTTAAAAGGAAATTTTTCGGCTCTAAAATGAGATCATGCACAACAGCAGCCTTGCTTATATTTCAATTTTTCCTCTTATCGGCGAATACTCATGGAATCGTATATTACAAAACTCCTCAAGACGCCAGGAAAGGCTCGACGAGAGAAACTCAACTAACTGACAGAACCTCCCATCATCTTCTTGTTGAAGGTAAGTTTAATCATCAACATTTTAAGCTTAATCTTTAATTTCTTAGGACACTGTGTTGGTTACGTTATCTTGGACACGATGAAACGCTATTTTCTTTAAGAAACGAACTGGCTCAGATGACATTCCACATAACTAATTTCATAGTCCAGACATAACTAATTTTGTAGTCCAGTTCACTTCATCTTTACAACTTCGTAAATCGACAGAAATTTTTGAGTGTCAGAAATGAAAAAAGAAGAAAGTAAAACATTGAATGGATTTGAGGAGAAGAAAGCGATGATAGAAGCACAAAGTTTAGCTTTGATTTGATCATTCCATGATCTTATTTCCACATCATCTCCGGAATTTTCGTAACCTATGGTGCATGTAAAATGCCAGACAATTCGCTCCCTTTTTAGACTAAGTCCCTGATCTTACATGAAAACCTTAAAACACCACAAAAAGTAGTGCTTAGACCTAAATTAAAAGATCAGTGCCAAAGTCTTCACCCCGAAAACCAATGCTTCAGAAATAGTAATTTCAAGGGGCGCGAATAGCCTTAGGCTGATTGGCCGTGGCCCATGGGGCGAATTGTCCTCGATACCGTGCATATGTACTATCATGGCTTCAAACCACCGACCACCGGTGGCTCAATTGGTTGAGCATCGGACTTTCGAGTGGGAGTCGGAGCAGGTCTTTAAAATACCGAGGAGAAAGTGATGCTCTTTCAAGTATTCTCGGATATGGACTATAAAGTTAACCTTGGGCCCCGTCTTAAAGCCCTCTGCCTGTTAATCGACACTTTGGTACCTTAATTAAAGAACGCACACACTGTTTGTGACGAGTAGGGGAAGAATCCCGGTGTAATAAGAGCGGTTTTGTTTACCCTCACCCAGAGTAAAGTACCGCTCATCTTCTCGCTGAAAATAATGCAAATCCGCTTTTGGTGTTTGAGATGAATAATTAAAAATAATATCTCACTTAAAACGCAGATTTTGTTGCTTTTCATGTAGCCTATATAAAGAAGAAAAAGCTATGCAGTCATACGGCTTATATTATGCAGAACGTTCTGTTGCGTGGTTCTTCTTAATTAATAAGATACTGATCGACTCATCTCGCGCTACTTTTCCCCTTTATTTACAGATGAAGATGTTGAGTTTGGTCAAGAGGAGTTACGTAAGTTGCAAATTTTAATGACAGAAGGCTAATACCGCAACTACTATAGCGTGTTCATGTCGAACGTTTGTTGAACAACAATAAGGGCGTGTGCGCTGGTTCGTGGATGCATATAAGAAATAATTGTAGGATTTGCCAGTCTTTTCGAGTGAAAGTCATAAACAGTAGGCTGTCTGCTGTTCCGGAGCTTTGAGGGACGTTTAAGGAATATACAGACTGCTCGACAAGAGGATAGGGGATCTGAAGATGTCCACTTACGCCCAGAAATGACCCTAATTAGATGCACGCCCAAATTGACATCCAACAGTGTCCCTTTGAAACCTATTTCAGACAATAAGGTAAAGGTTAGCGTTAGCTCTAGCTTAGGGTTGGTAAATGAGTAGAGCTGTTTATCCTTACTTGAGGAGAAGATTTGGTGTTAATTAGAAAGAAAAGGAAAGGAAAGGAACTTTTATTTAAGTGTCTAGTCGTTCTAGTGTGTAGAGCAATAATTGGGGACACTGACGGTGCCTTCTATTGTTATTGTGCATACGTTCTGCGCATCGCGAGATACTTGGGTTTCCTATCGGTATTGCTTACCAATACAGTGAAATTTTTGCGCTGTTTAAAACTATCCGGAGAAAGTAGATCTTAGTAAGTACTCTTAGTATCCTAAAAGAAAATTGGAAGTAACCATGCATTCTTGAGAGATAATTAAGCTTCAATTTGAGAAAGAACACCATACATTGCTTTGTATTTGAAAGCTTTTACGAATATTATTCATCAATTATCTTTGAAAAATTCGTGGTTACCCCCAATGTTCTTTTTGGATTTCAATAACACTTGTTAAGATCTACATTTCCTGCATAGTCATAAACGGGGCAAAAATACCTTTGAATTAGTAGGCACCGTCCTTTAGTCAAATGTTGGTTTTTGAGGAGAGGGAAAGCCGGAGTACCCGGAGAAAAACCTCTCGGTGCAGAGTAGAGAACCAACAAACTCAACCCACATATGACGCCGAGTCTGGGAATCGAACCCGGGCCACATTGGTGGGAGGCAAGTGCTCTCACCACTGCGCCATCCCTGCATCCCGCAGGGGTCTGTATTCTAAGACACGAGTGATATTGAAGCTGGGGATGAGAGCAAAGGGACACTCCGAGACGATTATGGAAATCCGCTTGCATCTAATTAGGGGAAATTCTGACCATATCTGACGGTTTCATGGTCGAATAAAATGATTGTGCAGTGTATGAAGAGAGTTTGAATACATGAATATTCACCTAGAAAATGCAATATGCTTTGTTGGTGATTTACTATAATAAGACTGAAACTTGATGTCCTGCACTGCCACTGGTCAGTTGATATGGCTCAGTGTGAATTTGTGAGGTGCTGGTTAGGCTTTGAGAGTACACTATGCTGTAGAAATATTATAAGTAACAGGCTATTTGAATTGTGGCGTAAGTTTATTACTACCAAGACTTAAGTAGTTGGCGGGGCTTCTACTTTTCATTTCAATTTTACCAACCTTTTTAAGCTTGAACACTAGATAAATCTGAAAAAGAAAGTATTTGGCAAAGCATTTTGGTCCTTGGTACTAATTGCTTTTTAAATTGTAAAGAGAAGAGAGTTCTGTTGGTCTGGCTGCAAGTGAACGGGAGAAAGGCATACCTCAACTTTTTTCATTTTTACACTATAGGTTCACAGTACTAAAATCGAAATTGAGACATCGAAATTGAGACACTGAGTCATAATAATTCATACTAATTGAGATTTGAATGTTAATAAACTTAATTCACCGCTCCCCTTCATAGCCAATAAAACGAATGAAAGCAATAAAGCCCACAACCTTTTTTTAAGAATCTTAGGGTGCGTTCGATTGACCGTATTCCGGAATAGGAATACATGGAATAGAAGTTGGAAATCCTTCGTTTTTACGGAGATTCACGTTAAAATTGTCAAACACCCGCTAGAATGCTATTTCAAACATATCTAAAATTGTCCTTGCTGCTTCAAAACGCTACACATACCGTTTTAAATCATCACTCCATTTATTCTTATTCCGGAATAGGGTCAATGGAACGCGCCCTAATTTTGAGACACTTTACAGACACAGCCGAGAAGCACTTTCGGCGGGCATTTCTCACAACAGCTCCATGCATCTGGTGATTCGCTCCAATGCCCTAGCCGCCACTCGGCCCCATGCCCTTCTCAGTATACGTATTGATTGAACTTTTATTTGACAATCCTATTCATTTCAGTCAAAATATTTTTGAATATGTATTTACTATTTTTATTTACAGAAGACAAATGCAAAGTTTTTTGCTTGCAAAACAACATGATCCTTGTTATTCCCAAACCCTTACTCCGAGGAGCAGACCGAGAGCACATAAGGGCTCTGGATTTGAATTGCAAGGCATCTGAAAATGAAACGCATTTTATCCTTGACGTACCACTGACTGGTTGTGGAACCAATAGCAGGCATGCAGTGTCTTCCGTGATATACAGCAATGAAGCTTTACCAGTTCCACCGAGTGAAAGAGAACTCGTGTCACATGTTCCTGATTTTGAGATACCATTCAATTGTTACTATGACAACAACGGTGTCGTCACTGGAGTGGGCCTCAAGCCTATCAGCAAGAAAGTTATATTCTCTCAGAAAGGATTTGGAAAGTTTTCTCTAAGCTTGGATATGTTCCCGGACGAAAGGTTTGTAGCAATGGTATTTTCGATGACAGTCTCTTCTGGTTGTTTGAAACTTAAGTTGAGTAGATATTCTTGTCTCGACTCAAGAAAGAATTAAGGCTTTTCTCTAAGCAAAAATTAAGCACGGAATTGAATATGACTTTTCTAACACATGTTTGACATACTTTACGCAGCCTTACTCTGAGCTCTTCGTCCAATTAGGCTTCTACTGATTTCTGCGTTTGAGACTTGACAGGGATGGCGCCGTGGTGAGATACCACCAATGTGGCCCGGGTTCGATTCCGGGCCTCGGCGTCATATGTGGGTTGAATTTGTTGGTTCTCTACTCTGCACCGAGAAGTTTTCTCCGGGTTCTCCGGTTTCCCCTCTCCTCAAAACCAACATTTGACTTGATTTGCGTAAATTGTTAATTTCAGTTTACAGTGTCCCCAATTAGCGCTCCAGCGCTAGAACGACTAGACACTTAAATGAAGTTCCTTTTCTTTCCTTTATTTTTTTGGGAGTACTCTCTTCAGCTTGTGATAGAGACAATACGGAGGCTATATACTGATATGACTTTCTGCCTGAGGCAGTGTGGCCCAGTGGTCAGGGCGCTTGCCTTGAGATCCGGAGATCCCGGGTTCAAGACCCGCCCTGACCACTCATTGAATTTGATCCTGGTAGTCCCTGATTCCACTTCCCAGCCGCACTTGTAAATATCCAACTGGTTTGGTTTGGTTTTTGGGATTCTTAACAGTTGTTATTGTCCTGTTCCGTTGTTTCGTTGTGTTTCATTGGCCCTGAAAAGCCCCTATGGGGAGCGGTCAATTAAGTATGTATTGTATTGTATCAAGGTTTTGTGATTACCCTAACACCCTACGTTGACAAAAAGAGATACAAAATATTAAAGCCTCCTGCCAAGCATTGGATCAACAAATATCTCAAATGCACGATGTAATTCACAAGTGTTTTCTCTCAACAGTTTTGCAGATCCGTATCGTCGAAAAGACTTTCCAGTTGTAAAGTCGTTGCGGGAAAGAATCTTCTTCAAAGCATCCGTTGATAGTATTGACGACAGACTTAGCATCCAGGCCAAAGAGTGTTATGCAACACCCTCCCCAAACAAAAACAGTGAACCCAAGTATCGGATAATTCAAGACGGGTAAGGTGGACTTGTAAATGATAATGCGAATCTAGACGCTCTGGTCTCTGTAGCACAAATTTAGTTCTGTTAACGTTCCTTTTGTTACCGGGCTTGGTGAATTGTTTTTGTTGTATCACCTATTGGTTCGTTCTCCAATCACAGACCGCGTCTGGAAAGCTACAGGGTCCTCCCTGTCTTCCCGACTGGGAGTATCTATGCAGGCCAAGGTAAAAACGACTCCAAAACGTGACTTTACGATGACTATAAATGGTACATTACGTAGGGGTGGCGTGAATACTCGGATGATACCCACTTAAAGCCTCTCTAAATTTGAAAAGGTGGATAAATCTAGAACTCTCTTTTCCTCTTCTCTTCTAAATAAGGGTAAATCAAATGTTGCTAGATAGTTCGTCCTCTACGACTGGGATACATAAGTTGTAGGTACTCTCTTACTAAAATGAAACAACAGCTATATCATTTTACTTTTTCCGTATTTTTACATTACATCAAATTTGCGTAAGGCACTAAGCTTGAACCACTCTCTTCGCGGATCTAATGAAAGATTTGTTTTTACCACCATTTTGTTCTCTACAGCTGCAAGGTGGACGACACAGTTGAATATATTTCATCCGACCACAAATCCGATAAATTCAGTATTGAAACTTTCAAGTTCATCGGTGAATTCGCCTACGTTTTCCTGCATTGTCACGTGAGAGTTTGCAATGCTTCCGATGGACAATCCAAGTGCGTGCGAAATTGTGAAGAACGACAAAGACGTGACGTCACATCGTCTGCCGAGACTGCCAATGACGTATACCCTCTTGCCCAGGGCCCTATCAGTTTGGAGAAAGAACAAAAATCTGGTAGAGAGAAAACGAGACGGCCCTTAAAAGGCACAGGTAATTTTCCAGACATTAATTAAAAGCTTTTCACTGCAGAGACACTTTCAGTTTTACAATCAAATTATTTCTCCGACGTTCACCCTTTCAATGGCCAATAATTCGCATTGTTCGGTAGGTGATCACTTGGTATTTAGCGCATATCTAATTAAACAGTTTAGCCATAATTCTATTACAATAGTCCTCTTATTTAAGAATCTTTTTTGCTCGTCTTTTAGGTCCAAATGTACCAGTTACTATCATGTTGGCTGCCTTGATTGTGTTATGTGTCATTGCCATGTCTTACCTGTTGTGCCAGAAAAAGAAAAATGAAGATGTGGATAACTATACCAAGCTCATTCAAGAAATTCAAAGCTAGCATCGGAGAAACAAAAGTCCGTCCTTTCTTGTTTGTCTCTTCTTTCCGAATGAAACGCGTGCAAACCATAATGAGGATATCATGAAAGCCTGGACTGGAGAATTTTATCTGATCTTCTAAATGCAGGCTGAGTTTAGAGATTTCGATCAAAAGATCAACGAAGGCCTATCGCACGGGGAACAAAGAAACAGAGTCCTTGAGAAGAATGGGAGAAATTACCCCAAAAAACGTAAGGTGGCTCAAACTAGTTTCAACACTTTAAAGAGACACTCTCTTTAAAATGATTGACGCGACAACACTGTATCACGTAACAGCAATGTTATGGTACATTATTATAATACCTCTCAAATAGTACGTGCGCTGTGATTGGTTAAATTAGCGGGCCGTATTGTACAGTACAGCCCGTTGTCCAGCCCTCTAAATAAAACATTATCTAGCAAGTTTTTCATGTCGTTTCTGTTACATTAAACTTGTAAAACTGTTTGAATCTTGCAAGCAACTATTTAAAACAGCCAAGAAGATTTAGTTTTTCGGATTTTGACACGGATTTTGACACGGCAAACCTTCCGCTTGACTTTGAATAGCTTCCTTGACCGCGCGCCGGATTGACCTCAGTGATATAATAAATATCTTACTAGCCTCGTTTTCTCGGTCCCTACTGTACGTTACGGAACCTTGTCTTTTCCCGTTCATTTATGGCCCTGTACGGACCTCAAGCTCGGTTAGTAAGAGGTATATATGAAACAACGATTGTTTCCAAACAAGATGCGATCGTTATTGTGACGTAATATATTACTTTGGCAACGGAAAAGCCCAGCAAAAACACCCTATGTTTTGGCTTTAGTTGCTCATATCTCAAAAAGTAACTCGGTGACCTCATTTGCTGGAAAGTGATCAGAATGTAATCACTTTCCAGTAATAAAAAATGGGGTTTACCGAGTTACTTTTTGAGATATGAGCAACTAAAGCCAAAATATAAGGTGCTTTTGCTTGGTTTTCCTGTTTTCACGGTAACTTATTACGTCACAATAATGACCGCATCTTGTTCAGCAATAATTGGAGTTTCATATGGTACCAAGAACGTTGCTTGAAAGCGTTGAAAGTGTTTTGAGCCACCTTAATAATATTTAAAATATTCAGTGACTAATTTAAAAAAGAAATGAAATAGTCAACAATTATTTTATCTTCATCGAATGTAGCCTTAACATGAAATGTATGATGTAGATTCCAAATAGTAAAGTTTGTTCGAAATTTAGTCACAAATTTTGATACATAAACGGAGGCAGTTAAATCTGAAAATAGCAGAGAACTCTTTTTACGAAGCTCGCTACTTTTTCAAAACTCTATCCTTGTAGTTCTTTTAACTGCGCTGTCGTATGTGAATTTCAAGTTAATAAAATCATAATACTGTCAGCCGTGGAAACTTCAACACCTGGTTCACACTTGCCACGCAAATCATGCAAACCAATTGCAAAAAAATTGCGGGCACGGCTGTCACCATCTTCAGTGGTTTTATCTTCAACAGAGGTGGCATGGATTTGCTCTACCAACGCCAGATTAACACACAAACGAAGCAAAAATGCAAGTGTATGCAAAGCAAGAGAAAAAATTCTTTTATTTCCTGTGTGGATGCTTGCGTTTGGGTTGCGGTAGCTACACGCGTCGTATGTGTAACCTGGGTCTAGGTTTTTCCCAACCAAAGCTACATCTTAACCGCTGGAGGCTTGATACCGAGGACTCTTTGAGCAATGATCGGTTCTAGGAAGCCTGAAGAATCTGGGCCATGTAGAATTCTTCTCTTTTCAGGGGCCTCGTCGACCGAACCTGTGAAGGCGACCACTGACTTTCTCTTTTATGCCTACATCCAAACGATAACTACAATAGTGTGAACAGAATATTGGTATTAAAAGAGGAGAGGTCAATGAATAAGCGGGCGGGAAGTTTAACATGTAAAAACTGACAACTCAAGTGCCAAGTTTTTATCCCCTTGTATTTTTGTTAACTTAGTACTCCTGCTTTTTTAGTACCGGCATTCGGCCGGGCCGAGTGTTTAGGCTTCCATTGGGCACTGTCTCTAAGCAACGCCCACAAAATCTAGATAATGAAATTTATCAGGAAAAAAATAGTATCTGTGAGCTTGCCATCTTATAACAGTGATAACTGCATGCACTGAATCATGATTGTCCTCGTACTTGCGAGAGAAAAATGGAATACTTCGCTGCTTTAAAGATGTGATGGTACTCTCTCAATGAAGCTTTTGCAAGGTTAGCAGCAATGGAATTTTTCATTGCTCCGAACATGTTGACATTTGAGAACAACACTATTTGCAGAATTCCTGCTTTCATTGCTATGCAAACGTACCGAGGAATGTGTCAATTATTTCTAAATCCCTCTTTGTTTTACAATGAAGTGTGTGGGAGTCTTTATCACGAAAAATAAAGCTAAAGTTAAAGCCCCATCAAAAATACCGTCACCCCTTCCGCCGAGTTTGCAAGGAAAGGCCTGCCGAGGAGTGCTTCGAAAAGGCTAAAAAAGATTAGGTTTTTCCCTTATTTTGTAAAATGCGGGGCTTAATGGTTCTTTTCTCACTTATCATCTTCAGCACAGCAGAGGATCGCATTAAGAGAGATGCCGTGCCTGATATAGGCCAACCAGGTAAGCGAGTTATACTATGGCAATAGATAAGATTATAGATTATACCCACCGAAGGGTGCGAAACATTAGGAATAGACAATCCATCAAACAATTAAAAAAGAAAAAGAAGAAAATTATCATCAAGTTGGCGAGCATCTGAGGCAAAATGATACGGACAGAAATAGTTCCAGGAATTATCTTGCACTCCATTTTCAGTATTTGCCGATCGACTTACCTAGCTTGTTGTGCTTTCGATCAACTCATTTGGTAAAAAACGTTTGACATTTTTTCTTTCTCTCTCACTCTCTTTTCTTAACTTAAATCTGTAATGGCTCAGGCTTTAAATACAATCTTTAATTAATTTTACAAGAAACGCCCTTTTTTGGTAAAACGAAAACGATACCTTGTAGGGGTGAAGATTTTTCCTCAATGGCATTGTGTGGTAAACTATACTAACTTTTGGAATGTGCAAGTACGACGAGAGCTTTTTTCATGGAATGACTTGATCTAGGATTTAAATGTAAGTGCATTTAAAAGGTTGAATGACGCTCATCCATTATCCGTTACAGAGAAAATTGACAGTAAAGAATGACATAAATTATCATGAAATTGGAGTTGTTTGCTGTGCGTTACAAAGCTGCCAAACTTGCACAACGAGGTTAAATAATCATAGACGGATTAAACTAAATGAACAAAAAAAAAAAAACTGGATAGGATCGAAAGGATTGAATGCGGTTTCAAGGAAACCTCCTTTTTCATGAAGATACCGAGAAGCCCTGGGAAAGAGAAATGAACTTATGCGAGCATAATGTTAAAAAAAAACATAACATTGTACTCCCGATCAACAGTTTCAATAGCACACTCATGAATTAGGTGTGTTCTCTAAAAACGGTGTAGTGCTAGAGCGACTTTCGTATGACCTTGAAAAAGTGTTCGCAGTTTGTTTCATGGACCAATTTTGACAGGATTAAAACAAAGCTTCTCTTTATTCCCGCCAAGGAAACTCCTAATATGGGTAGTAAACATTTCGATTGCCCAATCACATTACTGCATTTCAAATGACGTCAAAGCGAAATGCCGATCGCTTTCCAGAAAGTTCCATGGAGAGATGACGTTGTTTTCACCCGCGCTCGCTAAGCCAATGAAAATACACGCTCGTTTGTATTTATTCGATAAGCCAATAAGATGTTTTGCATTTTTGTTTACGTTCTGTTTTACGTTTATTTTTCAAGGTCTTACGAAAGTCGCTCTAACGAACAAATCAACGTTTGTTTGTTTGTGTGTCAGGAAAAACATAGAGTTTGCGATAAGAACACACCCTGGGTGTTGTTAAAAAACACCCTGCGATTTTGCAAATCGCGCAAATCGGTGAGAGGCAAACATTTTCTTACTTGGAAAAACTACGACATAACACACTTTAAATGGCTAAACACCTGTAGTATTCTAGCACACCTTCGCTAGCAATGTTTACCCCTGAAATACAGAAAATTCGTGGGAACAGGCCAAAGTTTAGTTTACAGGAACTGAAATTTTAGCTTTGAGATCTGGTGCACACTAAGGTTGCACACTTTGATCGAGAAAAAGTACCCCTTAAATCATAAAATATATAACATTTGATCCCATAAAAGATCAAATCGATTTGTGTTTACCCGCAAAATTTACAGAACAAGACTAGGAAAGTTTAATGTTTGCTGAGATGCTGTGCAGTTTCCATTACTGTTACGTACTTGTGATATTTTCTACTATATTAAATTATCACTTACTACTGAACAAAAGTACCTCATTGTACTGTTATATAAGGAGGTGAGACTTGATTAAAGTTTCTATTTTTGTTTTTCTCCAATTTGTTTCACTAGCTTACTTTTTATTCTTTGTCAGTGTTCAAGAGAATTCCACTTTAATGTGATTCAGTTTCTACGTTACGTTTTTCGTTGCAGGTAGTTCCTGTAATCCGTTTTCTGTTGGTCCAAATGTTAGCGTCAGTGAAGCCACATGTACTCAAGTACCCAGTCCCCCTGGGACAGTTTGTACCTTGTCCTGTCCACCTAAGTACAAACTAACCGGACCACCTTTCCAGAATTGTGATGCTCAAGGAGTATGGTCACCATCCAGTGGACTAATCAGCTGCCAAGGTAGAATGATGGAAATGAGAACACCAAAACTTTGCAAGGAAGGGGAATGAAATGCATCCTCATAGTTACAAAATGCAATGTCGTCTTTTTTGCTAGCAAGGGACAGGATACAACGGATCATTATGTGTATGGGTTTCATGTCATCAGTTGGTGGATTCTTAATAAAATTGTCATTATATGCAATTGTTTCTTCAGATATCAATGAATGCAAATACCAAAATGGCGGGTGCAGCCATGAGTGTGTTAATGACGATGGAGGACACCACTGCGCATGCCCAAAGCCACTTGAACTCTCCGACGATAACCACAATTGTAGAGGTGCGTAAATTTGCATGTATGCCTGGGTTTTTCTTGACGTTGTTACACTTTGATTTAAAGAAGAGAAAAAACAATCAATTGGTCAAAAGGCAAACGAACAAAGGAAGCACGCGCAAACAACACCGCGGTCTTGAAGGTCCAGAGCCTGTGCAAAAAGGAACCCGTTCCTCCCCTGTGAACCAGATAGCAATGATCCTCCTTCGGTAAGAACAAAAATTCGCATGCGCTTTAGACTGTTTCAACTGACCATGTAACGCCTTTATCGTTATAGCTGTTGGTCTTCTCCTGAACTGCAGCACTCACGCTATAGAAGTGACTGTACCCAAAACGGCTCTGCGTGACCTCCAAGGTGACTTCCTGAGCCTGCTGGATCCCGCATGTCCCGTCATAGAGACACCTACTCACTACATTTTTGATACAGCATTGGACAAATGTGGCACTAAACGACGTAGCACGCCAAACTTCATTGCGTACAGCAACAGAATTGTGGAGAAAAAGGCATCCCCTGGCAGCATATTTACTCGAGTAGGAGAGGACGAGTTTGATATCCCGTTTTGCTGTTACTACCTAAATAACGGCATCACTTCCGCTGTGGGAATCAAACCGGAAGTAAAGCAACTGTACCTAAACGAAGATGGGTAAAATATGTTCTCTTCTTTAAAATTGCGATCGACTGACAAAATTTGAAATAGACTGAGAATTAAGGCAAATAAATTTGTGTAAATTAATTTTGTAGAGTTCTTGCTTTGATTTCATATAGTTATTATTTTTTCTCATAGTTATGGTCGATTTTCTGTCCGGATGGATTTTTATCACGATGAAAACTACGAGAGTAAATACTCGTGGGATGATTTCCCAGTGGAAGTAGCGTACCGCGAGCGCCTGTACTTTGAAGTATCCATAGCAACCTTGGATCAGAGCTTGCAAGTCCTGGCGGGAAATTGCTGCTCTACACCTACCGCTGACCATAACAAGGAACACAGATTCAGACACGAAATGATTCATGAAGGGTGAGTAGGATGGTGTAGCACTTGGGAAATATCCTGCCTTAATATGAGAAGAGTTTACTTTTAACAAGTGTCTTACGTTTTCTTATCGGTATCCCTCCACTATCTTCTTCAAAGTCATTGTCAGAAAAAGTGCTATGGGGTAGAGGTGAAAAAGTGTCGGGAAAAAGAGAAGGCATGACCATGACTGAAAAAAATATATCATCATGTCGTTGTTGGGTAGAATGAAAAATTCAAGGATGGCAAGGATGGCACAGTAGAGGAGCAAGGACGGCACAGTCGGTTAGTGTGCGACCTTGGTGCAAGAGGTCCTGAGTTCGATTCCCGGATCTCGCATCCTTGTTTCGACTTCTTTCCTTTCCGTGTAGCTTAGTAGCTTTAAATACCCGTAAAACGGAGCACTGATGCATCGATGGAGAGGGGGGAATAAAATGAGAGCACCGTCGACCTCAGGTTTGGCAATTGAATTACTGTTACGAGTTATCGACGTTAAATATGGTTACTTTACTTTATTCCCGAAGAAACTCCTTGTGGATAGAGGTCTCCAAGCCGACGAGTTAGTTGATTCCTATGTGATACTCCAACGGAAATATAGCTTTTGGGATTGGAGGAATGGGAATGGAAATTCCCATTTGGGATTAGGAATGGGAGGAGAGTGATATTAATAATAATTGTTTGCTTATTAATTTTATACCAGGTGTCCAGTGGACGACACGGTCAAGATGGTGAATTCTTCTTCTCATCAAAGCCAACGCTTTAGCGTGGAATCCTTTAAGTTTATTGGAGAATTCCCCTTTGTGTATCTTCATTGCAGTGTGGTAGTTTGTAAAGCAGATGATCCCGATTCGCGTTGCTCCAAAGGTTGCATTCCAGGACTTCACGTTAACCCACCGTATGCTGTCGTGGAGAAGCAAAAGGAACAATCGCAGCATCGCGACAAGCGCGAAGTGATCGGGAATAAGGACCCCGAGTATATGATCTCTAAGGGCCCCTTCTCCTTAAGCGAGGCTACTGTCGATGATAGCCCAGATATCTCTTTAAAAGGCCCTCAGCAGGATCAGTCAACGCTGGCAGAGGACGATGGCGAAAAGGAGAGGCAAGGTGAGGCGTTAATACAACCCGACCTGTTCAGCTCAGTTCAAAGTTACAGAGTATGAATCTGGCCGGTTATTTTTAAACAAGTTGTAACCAAGCTGCAGTTTACACCTATCAATTTACCACACAAACCGTAACTTCCTAGAAAATAGTTATTTCCAGTAGATAAATGTTTATTTCCTCCCTTTTTGTGCGAGTTTGGTTTAGTCTCTCGAAGGACAGTGAAGACGTTAATACAGAAATAGTAGGCAGTATTGTTCAGAATCTAGGGTCGTTTATCCGCTAGTTTATAATTTGTGTTTTTGCCTTCAGGATGGGATCCACGGGTAACAAATGGGCTGATGGTGGTCATTGCAGTGGGAAGTGTGTTGGCTTTCGTGGGTGTGATACACGTCACACGTGTGATGAAACGCAGCCGAAGATACAAGATCGTCAACCAGTCATAAGAAACCATTGATGGTTTGCACATGATGTCACAGCGACCATGTTGATGTACGGAACGATGCAGTAAAATGTCTTTTGGGAATTGGACTCTTTTGTTATGTAAAAGTTGTGGGGCCATTTTCTATTGTTTTTCACAAAAACATGGCAGTCTCATATCATCACGTGGATGCAAACCAAAAATACATTACTCCGGCAAGAAATATCCACTTATGTCCAGAAATGCACATAATTAGATGGAGGCCCAATTTTGACATCCAACAAGAAGTGTCCGTTTAAGGCAGCGTTTATGCGAACGCGGTTTCTTTTGTAACCGCATCGGTTTCGATGCGTTTAAGCCTTCTGTTTACACGACACCGATCGAAACCGTTGGCGAAACCCGGTCAATTTGTGAACTGTGCCATAAGAGGGGCGTTTTTGAAACGATTCGGTTTCACCTGCCGTGTAAACAGCGAAACCGCATCGATTTGAATACGGTTACTATTTTAGCGCGAAATTCGCATTGTTCAATTCAAAATGGTGAATTTAGCACGTAGTAGAGCGCTTGTTTATACCATCAAGACTTTGGTTTTCTGGCGAAAACGGTTCCGTGTAAACACTTCCAATTAAAACCGCGTCTATTTTGACGCGGTTTCCAAGTCGTGAAACCATGTCGATGTGAAACCGCCTAAACGCTGCCTATTTGCCTAAGACTAAGCCTTTGCTACATATTCCTAACCATAATGTTAGTGTAAGGGTTAGGGTTGTTTCTAAGTCAGGGTAAATGAAAAAGTTTATCGTTACCTGAGGAGCAGCATTTGAGAGACGCTTTGTGACGTTGCTTGTCTGTATTCGAGACACAAGTGATGTTCATGTTATAGAAAAGATCAAGGGGACACCTTGTGACGCTTATTGAAATCCGCGTGCATCTAATTATGCGCATTTCTGGACAAATCGACGAATATTGCATGTTGAAGCGATTTTCAATTGAGTGTCGAAAGTAATTAGCGAATTGCTTTGGTGTTGCATTACTTCACTCAGTGATTGGTTAAAAGTTCTCGCACCACTTTTTCAACCAATCAGAAGTGAAACCAAAACCAATCGCGGCTCGCGCGTGCACATTTTTCCCGCGCTTTGTGTCGGCTATGTGTAATTACTTCGAGTTTTGATTGGTTTACTGGATTGTCTCCGTCCTTTTTGATTGGCTAAAGTAATTATTTTGGCTTTGGTCTTACGACGCTCGATTGAAACTTGCTCTAGACACACTCAATCAATGATTATTTTAGGGGATTTTGAAGAAATTTCACAGGTCATCAATTTTCTATAATTTTTGGAACCGATTTGTGGCGTTGCTCTTTCATAAGTCTTTTCCCACTATTTCTGGATTTTTTTCTGGACTGACCATCAATAAAAGCAAATAGCGCTATGCACTTGCTTCGTTTCATGTTTATTTTAAAAGCTGAAAGGCTCGAATTGAAACTATACAGTCTTTCTCTTACAGCATAGAAGCAAGAAACAAACAAAGCACGAAACAAGCAGCAATGAGAGGGAGGGAACATCTAATACAAAGTGTTTTCGCATTTTCTTTTCGGCCACACCTGTCTCATCGACGTGTACGTCTGGAGGGTGTAACTGAAACTGCAGAGTGCAGGTTGCGGGTAAGGGTTGGAGGTCATTGTTTCACCGTAGCTGAAACAACCCAAACCTTTACTAATGCCAACATAAGGCCTAAAAAAAATAGTATTTAAGCCTAAGGTTAACATTTGTGTAAAGGTTTGGGTTGTTTCAGCTATGGTAAAACAATGACCTGCATCCCTAATCTGCAAACTGCACTTTACACTCTCCGATGTACGTCATTTTGGTGATCTGCATAGTCTATTCAATGCAAAGAAACCGAGCCATTTCTATTTTAACATTATCATGGTTTTATCGTGTCTGCATGATATCAAGTTTCCTCGTGACGGGAGTATTAAAAAAACACAAGTAAACAGACAGTGGAATTAAATGACATTTATTGTCCGTTTCTTTAAAGGAGATTCTTCACTCGAGAACTGAGAATCTAAGTTCAATACACATCCGTTCAGCACCGGATATAAAAGAGCTCCAAATTGTAAAGTTACGACTAAGTTAGTTGGAATATTTTTGCATTGTACTTCTTGAAACAAGACAAAGTCGGAACTTGACGAACACCACCGGCAAAAAATTAGAGAAATTTGTAACCCTTCCCGGTTCCCTCTCATCTGAATTTTTGTCTCTATCACATTGTAACTTATACACATACTTGTGTGAAGCTATCATCTTAATGAATCTACCTTTCGATCACTTGTGAGACTCTCTATCTGGGCCTAGATACTTGAAGCGAGTTTGCCAATCACGATTCGTTGAATTCACATTTAACTGGCCTTCTTAGTCAATCCGGATGCATTTTGACGTCATATCTGAATAGACCCCCAGAAACGGTGTTGTTTACCATCTACTTAAAGCCATTATTTACAGTATTTCATACTGCCGTGTTTTTTTTTCCATTAAATTTATTTTTCATCAGGCCTTCTAAAGTGAACAAAGATAGCTTCATCTGCATTAAAGTTCGCTAATTAACTAATTTATCAGCGTCGTATTGAGTCGAACACCGATTCGTTATGTTCTACAAACAAATTTTGGAGAGCATAGCAGAAGCGTAATAAGTTGAGGTGTGATCGAGAGCAACCTATTCTTCGAGAGTGCTGTACAATGTCCCAACTATTATACCCCTCTATAAAACACACGGGCAAATGCCTCAATCAGTGGTTCTTGTTTTTAAATTGCTTGTGCAATTTCTTCAAAGCAGAAGTTCAGTTTGTTTATTTTACCAGGGTGTACAAAAAGATGAATGTTGCAAAGTCGCGCGGACTAAATCTGATTGAGTGGATTTGTTAGTTACGTTGCCACTTTTTTTTTTTCTGGCTCTATCGGCTTTGCCAAGATATTCGTAAATTCTTTGTGGAAAGAGCAAGTCGCGCTTAATTTACTACCTCGGTGACGGTGGAATTTCTATTGATGAAAAGCCAAGTGGCCTTTGATTTGTTTTCGTTAAGCTAGCATTCCACCCAACTTGTGTACACAGCATGGTCTTTTGACGCCAGAAAAAATCCCTCCTCCATCACCGGCATTTTTTGTTATATCAACTGTTGGTATGCCGTGGGAGTTTGATTATGCTAATCAAGACGTGTAAGCTTAATTTCGCCAAAACAATTGCTTTTAAAATCCAGTTTGTTGACTTAAGTTGAATTTCACTGGGTGTGGGAAAGATCTCTATGTTTCCAGCTCTCAAGAAGAACCGGCAAATGTCTCGTTTTTTTGTATTTCTCCTTCTCTGCCTTTCAGGTGAATGGTGGCTGAAAACGTGAGTTTGAAAACTTCTCTGATTGATTGTGGTTAAATGTCAACTGCTTAGAATCCTGAGATTGTTCCAAGTTAAAGTAACAAATCAAGGGTAGGAAAACTTTTGAGGGAGCTAGAATCTGCTCCTTATTCACACGATAAAATAATTGGAACAGACACTTCCTTCGCATTCGCTTTTGAAAGCCATGTAAGCCTATTTAGCTGTTTTGTGAAAAATTCATGTCATTATCCACCCAATCATGCAATCCTTTATAGATGATCTACTTTCTTTTTTTCTGCAAAATCTGTTAAAATTACCGATAGTCTTCAGTTTACAAAGGTACATATCTGGGCCCCTGGCAAAATCACTGTTCCTAAGAAAACCGTCAGGGGTAGATCTAAAGAAGAGAGCATATTCCATATTTTTGACTGAGGTGTCATTTTTGTTACAATGACAATTATAGTCAGAAATATTAGAGAACATTAGAGAAAGAGGAAACCCAGCCGACTGCAACTGCAAATGCAACTGCACCATACACATTTGTCCGGGTTAACTGGGCAAAAATACCTTAAACGATCAATGATGCTGGTTGTCAAATAATTATTCAGTCATTTCTCTGGGAAGTGTTTTCTAAAGTAACTCAGCTATGCGTGGAATCATCTTCTCCTTTTTAGTTCATTCCCACTTCACCTCTATATTTAATTATATACATGGCTCAAAAGTTCTTTTCCACTTGTGAGGCAAGACTAAACATTTTTAACCTTTTTAGTTTATTTGTTGTGATTTATTTTAAGACATTTGATTGAGCCTTCTATTTATCTCACAATAACGATACAAAGTACGCTCGGAAAACTTCAGAGTTGCTGCACTATCAGATGTAAATCCATGACACTTGCGAATTTTCAAGTTTAGATTCTCTGCTGCGTAGCTGTAGGAGACTTTAGGGGGTCTAGGTCATCTCGTATAAGTAGGGTCCAAATGACATATTCTTGCTATACTGCCCAGGATACCCAAAAATGATTGATATTTACAACTACTCAGGGGAAGGCCTGTCATGCACTGAGCTCTACGTTTCCCCCGCTAGTTGTGGAAATTTTCAAGATATTTCCATCGCTCAATTATCTTTTGGTTTCTTTTTTTCTTTTTTATTTTCAGTGCAAGCAACAGGAGTCCGTAAAACTGTACCCGCCCTTCGTGTAGGACCAAAAGGCTCAAAAAGATCACTCCTGCACCAGTGGGACAAGTGTCCCGTGGTACCGTTGTTCCTTCGACGATTGTTTCCCGCGGCTACAAGGGCAATGGTCCACCCGAAAAACGTCGTTGCGATATGGATGGCTCTTGGACGAGACGAGGCTCTAACATTTTCGTGTGTTGGTACGTATACCTAAAGTGAAACTAATAAGCATCCTTTGGAATTAGAGCGGCTTTGCCTCTATAAGCATGGATCATGAGTGTAACAATAACTGAGGCCACCGGATCATGGTGAAGTATATAATCCAGCCATATCAATAATATAAGAACCAAAAAACAGCAGTGGCTGATTGAAACGCTGATGGAATGGTTATATAATATAAAAAGCTAATATTTCACGAAATGACACTGCCTTCTTCACCAGCGTTTTAAAAGCAATGACTATGGTATGCCGAGATGTTAAAATACGAAATGGGTGTTCTTTTTTGCCGGGGAATACAGCTAGAAGATTCACTTAATAGGACTTAAAGTGCTACTATGATAAAAATCCGACTGTTTTCCTTCAGATTTTAAAAGTGTTTGCGTAACCCCAGACTGGCAAAATTCGTGAGCTTTGATTGTTATCCAAAGGCTGGTTACTTCAATTGTAAGCTTTGGATTTCAGAGTCCGCCCATTTATCACGATCAAAACTGACGTATCTGGACCTCAGCGGGTTTGTATCTGGGGAAAAGTGACGCCATTTATTCACTAGCTTAAACTTTAAGTGCGTAAATGCAAGCTTCTTGTATTTGCTAAACAAAAGTCTAAAAAACTTGGAAACTCCCCGTGCTGCATATGAATTCAGCCGCGTACACACGCATTGTATTCTTTGACAAGTGAGTCTTTGACGTATATTCTCCT
The DNA here is from genome assembly GCF_036669925.1 of Montipora capricornis. Classification (NCBI taxonomy): domain Eukaryota; kingdom Metazoa; phylum Cnidaria; class Anthozoa; order Scleractinia; family Acroporidae; genus Montipora; species Montipora capricornis. Next base: position 40,704,509 of record NC_090883.1, read on the forward strand.
CGATCCAGCTCTCTCAAGATTTTAAAGTAAGTAATGGCGGGACTCCTTCAACCCATTGACTCCCCATTGACGAGTTAAAATCGTCTGGCGTAAAAGAGAATAAAAATACTTCTGGCGTTTCGAACAGTAAATACTAAGTATGGCGGTTCTAGGGGTGACTGTTGAAGGGTATAAGTAGGAAAATTGCAAGTAAAATAAAAAGTGAAGAGAATAAAGAGTGTGAGAAGATTTGAACCCCGTTGCAGTGCAAGAAGGTAAAGACAGCCTTTCTAAAGATACAACTATCAACCCGCCTGTGGTGGTAATTCGGAGCCTATCTGGCGCGTGCAACTTCCATTACAGCGTCTCTGTGAAACGGCGTTTCACAAGTAGGTTTATTTTTAGACTAGCCCTTCCCGCGAATTAGGTCAAAAAAAAAAGACCATTTCCGGTTGTGGTGACCCTATGGACGTCAGCTTGATTTTGGTCAATTGGTCATCGGGCTCCTGTGGGACGTCTCATTCGCGGGGGAAATTCAATCTAAAAATAAATCGGTCTGTGAAAAAGCCGTCACACGGAATACAGTAGAGTTGTAGGCTCCGGGTCAGGGGTTTCCTGTCGTCATCTTATCCCAGCCTCTCACTACCTTTTAGGACACATCTTCATCTCTCGGTTTCATCACAGATGTGAATGAATCAGTGTACACAGCACTAATGGATGTTGCCGTCACATCTGTAAAAATATTCCTGGAAGCTCCCGCTGCGAATGCCCATCTCCACTTTACTTGGATACAAGTGACCAGAGAACGTGTTAAAGGTGAGACCAATTTTCAGAGAAATGGAAAGCTCGCGAAATGAAACGCAATATGAGAGGAATGTGATCGTCAATCTTCATCACAGCTTCATCATTATGATCCTTAACATCATCACCATCATCATGCAGACAAGTGACAAGTTTACTTTTTCTTTTGTTTATGTTTTCTTTTTCAGCGCATGGTGCCCACCTTTCCTGTGAGCAAATCACATGAAAATTGTCTTACCAAAAACCTTATCCACAACCTCACCAAGGAACACCTAAGCCTCTTGGATCCCAACCTGTAAAGCTTCGTAGTTTAACGCCCCCACTACACAGTATATCCTATCACGAACCGTGACAGGGTGTGGCACGAGGTCCCACGTGTACAAGAACTTTATTGTTTACTACCAATAGGGTGTTGGAATCACCCGACGACGACACTGACGTTGTCACGGCGAGTGGGTTTAAAAACCGGATCAAGGTTCCGTTCAGTTGTTACGTCAAATGACTTAGAAATCGTTCATTGTGGTGGCCTTTAATTAAAAACCAGTTGCTCACAAGAACCATGTCTACGTCTAAGGGAATGGAACTACGCGCGAAGTTTAGATATCTTCAAAGATAAGACTTACGGAGGAGGCCCGAGTCGCCAAGGCTTGTGCAACCCAAATACACGCAAGGCAGACTTTCCCATAACTGTGCAAAACTCCGCCCAGAGGGTGTATGTACAAGCATCACTGGATACTCGCGAAACAGATCTCAAGAATTTTTATCCAATGTTCCTGCTCAACCCCCATGCAGGCACGAGGCAACCATGACAATTCAGAGCATCCCCTGATCGTGAAAAGGGAAGATAACGATAACATTGATTTTATGTGGGACCACAATCTGCAAATCATCATTTCTTAAAGAGCTCTGATTCGTACGTTAAATCATCAACGCATCAAGTTCCGGACGAAAAAACCTGTCCACCGATACGGTGGCACATCATAGCTTCTTTTGTTCTGAGGGATATATAACGGTGAGGGTCCCGAGACAGTCACTGAGGTAGAGAAACTGAGGATTACATCCTGGCCCCAGTTGTTCAAACGATGGATGGATGATAGCGCTATACGCCGGCAAAGTCACTATCCGGGGATAAGTCCCAGAGAAAGCAAATAGGCCTTATTCACGCATAGAGCCATGTTGGTTTTCAAATTGTCATGCAAAATTATGCATGTGTTATGCCGGGGGGCAAATCAACGTTGGAAAAAAAGTAAATTGCGGAAAGCGGCTCGTGGAAATATTGAGTAACATTGCGGAAAAAAGTACATTTTAGAATTTAGAATTAAAGTACCTTTATAATAATTTATATTCTTTGATAGCCTCCGACCTTTTGACTTTCTACTTGTGATCTGCTCATTTTTCACTAAAAAAACGGAATTTAACTTGGCAGCATGATATGTATACTTAGGTGATAAACATTTAATGAACGTGCAAACAAATCATCTGTGTGGCTACGATGTTCGTGATAATCTCTCGAACTTGTGTTGTTTGCCCCTCAGAAATGTGTAGCTAATTTGCATGATTAAAGGCAAGTCCCAACCATGCCGGCTATCCGTGAATAAGGTCTAATTGCGCTATAAAATTTCTGAAGCTTGAGAGCTTGGGTTCGGTCATGTGACTTTGGGGACTATGTGGGCGCGGGTGATTCTATTCATTCTACGTCCAGTCAGTCCTTCTGGTGGCTTTCCTTTCTAGTTTTTTTGTTTATTTTATTATGGAAGGGTAGTGTTTGTAGGTAATGTATCTATGCCTTTTCCTCGAGGTTCAAGTGCCACTACATAAGATGAGGAATACGTCTCCACCTTTTTTGGTAACAAATAAGGAGTGTTTTTTTTTTGGTTATTTTTAGTATCAGGCGGGGTACATTAATTTTTCATTTTCTATTGCCTAGTCGTAGTTCGTTATCTCCTTGTATTAAGATTATTTCCATACGCGGCACTTGAATCCATCAGATGGCTGATCATGCACTTTCATAATAAACTATTTCATTTTCAGTCCTCGTGGCAAAAAAACAGTGGAGTCCAGAACTGTGACTTATCCAGGGATAGGGCTATCTGCCTTTTGACCAAAATGGGGCCTGAATTGATAACTATGACTTTATTTAAATTCTGTAAAAACAAAGCTTTCGCGTTCAACTACATAGTTTCGAATTAATGAATCTAACTCTCAATTACCAGGATATAAAAAAGTAATTATTAGATACCAACGGT
>NC_090883.1:40712034-40739534 GCF_036669925.1 Montipora capricornis
GGAAATATCAGGCAGAGGCTCAATGATAAAGAAAAAATGACAAACCAATCTTCGATTTTAAATTTCGATGGTATCCAGATTCGCTCTTATCGATTGCCCCATAATGAGCTGTTGTTGTTGGAAGGACTATGTGTCTGTGGGGATGTTCTATACTATGACGTACCAGAATAACCGCCCCCAGGGGCAAATGTACCACGGTATCAACCACTTTGATCCAGGGACTTCTTCCGCGGTCTCTTCTTACTCAAATCATCTTCATCCGATACCGAAAACTGAAAGATCCTAATATTTTTTTAAATTGCCCAGTGTATTTTTATTCATTCCGTTGCGTGTTTTTTGTTTTTTTTTTTTCCCCCTTTCTCATTGATTTATTTCTTAATGGAATTCTTAATGATTCTTTTTGTGTAAGTTATTTCCATGAAGTGGACAAAATGTTTAAATTGCTTGATCCAAGCCCTGACTAAAAATATATCAATACCTCAGTTCTGAGTCTACTGAAAGAGGGCCTATGATGAAGGTTTAACAACAAACGGATTTTTATCATCTAACTTTTCGACCCAAATACAGTTAACAAGTTTTAACGTTTATTTTTTTTGTTTGTTGTTGTAGAAAAACTAAGCCCGTTAAATTGGCGAAAATTTTTCAGTTTAACACCTGCCTGAATCTAGGCTCTTCTTTCAAAGGGTTATTCATCTTTGTGAGCTTGCCAAACTAGTTTTTCTTAATCACAAAAAGACGGTTTTACTTTTTATATCTGCATATCAAGGGCTCCCTGTACCAATAAATGACTGACACATTCTTCGAAACAGACATTTCATTTAGCGCTCATACTTAGCGTTTATACCTGTTCAGGAGTTGAGCGTAGCCAACTCGGATTTAGGCACATATTTGCCCTGCAGTCGGAAACGTTGTGATTATAATAAAGTTTGAAAATGCCAGTTGGTTTATTTATTGTTTCGTAGTGCGGCTTGAGCTCTGAAGCAACGTTTTCCTTCCTCATTTAGCAGAAATCATCTCTGAATGATATTGAATGTTACTGAAACCAGATTATCCAGGAAACGGAGTCTCTTAAATTTGCCATCAAGACTGCTGGGACAGTTTTACTCAGTTGCGGTTGTATATCCATATCTGTTTGTCTGGTTATGCCGCCTCCCTTTGATAGCAGCTCTCAGGTGCTGTCAAGGTCTCATGAACATAAAAAATTTTAACACATCTCTTGTCGCCATGGCCCCTACTTGAAATGTTGATTGACAATGGCAACTTGAAAAGAAGCGTTTTAAAATTGCCGAGTTTTGTTGGCAAACACTCGACTATTCATCGTGAACACGGCAATAAGTGAAAAACAATGACTTTGGAAACTGATAACATAAAAAGTGGTGGAGGGGGGGAGGGGAGTATGAAAGCATTTTTGAGGTACGTAGTGAGCAGTGAATGGCGTGTGTTCAGATTACGTCATATAGATCTGATCATTAGCTCCTCTTTGTTCGATCCACTCAAAATTTTCACATTTTATCATTGTTATCTGATGTCGTTAGAAGATTCGGCCTTTCAAACCACCTATAGCAAATTTCTTTTTTTTGGAGAAAATTTTTCAAATAGATGAGGACTTCGAACAATGGCCCGATAATAATAAAAAATCTAGTTAAGAATTGCCACACGACGATCCACTCCAGAGAGCACCATCACAGTGTAGAATGGGATGCAAACACGTGAACGAAGACTGAGAAAGCGCAAATGGTTAGATCGCATGTTGAAGTGATGGGCAGACGTAAAACGGGTGCTTGAAATTCAAGTGCAATTTTGTCCCGTTGTGTCTGTGATACGAATTTGAAAATTTCCATTCTAATTGATGCGTGACAATGGTAACCACTGAAGGCATCTGATCCTTCTGCTGTGCATAATATTATGCTCCTTTGACAAAATGACGACAGGCGCCAGGAGACTGTGTGGTGGTGGTGAAAAAAAAAATAGCCTCAAAATGAATCAGGTCAGAATGCTACGATCGCCCGTATATGTTGTAGCTCTTTCCTGTGTTAGTCTTAAATCGTAAATAATTCGCGCAGAGAACCTCTTCTAGCTTATGGAGCTATATTCAAACCAATATACAATGTATCAAGCATGGAGAATGCGTGATCAAACAAACTCGAAAGGTATGCCTTACATGTTAGTTCAAACGTTACGACTTGACATCTGTAATGAGTACATATAACCTTTGATTGTTCTTGATTCTTACGTAAAGTAGATAATTAGACTACTTTTACCTTAGCTACTCTCGGAATTTACAACTGACAACGTTGGAGTTTATACCTTATGATGCTCCCTGTGTGGAATACAATCACCACTGAGCACTGTTTTTATTCCTACAAACGAATAAAGAATGCGGTTTGTATGTGACCGAGCTCGTACATTTCTTGTCCTCATCCCTCATAATTTTTCAACAGCATTTTCTGTTTCACGAAAATATTTAAATCAATCACACGAGCTAAGGGTCGCCATGTCAAATGGCATATTGCTAGTTGTTCTCATATCCGCAGTGGTCGTAAGGACCGCAAGGCGATCACAAAGTGGGTGTGCAACACAGGCTTTTTAACTTTTACATAGTAACTTCTTAAACAGATTTTTATATTTCACAACCGAGACGAAAGTAAATTTATATTCGTTATGCTTATGATTGAAGTTTCCTGCATTTTTGGAGACACTTCTCGTTAAAATCCGGCCTGTTTTTTAAATTTAGTGGTCTAAAGTAAATTTTGCAATGGGCTTTGGTTCTGCTTGGTGCCGGGCCATCTTGTGTATGTGTTCGAACATTTCGCTCCAGTTTCTCCGCAACCCAAGACTAAACCCCCCCAGACCACCAGCCCCAAAACTAAAACTAATTGTGCACTTTGATCACTGAACCGCTCTAGACCGCGCTGTCTGTTTCTGCTTTGCTTTGTGAATGACCCTCATTTAATCCTTTGACCCCCAGGAGTGATCAGCCATATAACTTCTCCTCACCAATTGTTTAATGAAAATGTCCCCAGTCAGACGAGTCGGGACTTAAGATAATTATCAGCTTAGAGAGGTGTAATCTTGTATATGACACCGCAATTCGCAATGACAACCCACAAATAAATCTATGGTTTCTATGTCTAGGAGAATTAAACGTTTCGATCTTTGCAGGAATGAACATTGTTAACGTTTTGTATGTGATTCGGTCAACGCCATTAACCCTGTTTTGCATACAAATTAATGTCCTATCTGCTACCCCAGATTGTGGTGCAGTGTGCTTAAGCTGTCATCCAAATGAAATGTCAATCGCACTTTCCAAGGCCTCTTCTCATCTGGTGTCACCGCCTAGGGAATCTGAGAGTCTTTTGGACTCCAGGCTGTTAAGCAGATTGACAACAATAGCAACACTTTACTTTTACGACATCGTTGATTGGTTGCCCCCGCGGTACTTATTCTAAGCAAACACATTGACGCCCAGCGTGCGTTTACAGCAACGTGCGTCGTCACGTGGTTCCACCGCAAGCAATTATCATCTCGTATCACCACAAGTGAAATACATTTCAGGCCTGTCATTATTCCAAATATGGAGTGGTTTCAACTGGTGAAAACACCAATGCCGAAACGGGCAAGATACAACTTACTTTGAGGAGCCCAAAGAATTTGAGCGCTGAAAACAACGTGGTGGTCCAAAAAGAAAGGTAGCGTGTGATAGCAAATCCGATTCCCTTATTCTATAGCTTCCAGTGCAGGCGTCTTATTTGGGGAAATTTGCCCTGCAGTACCTAAAATATCGAGTCGCCATGTTGCGATAGGATGTTGAGGAGGGAATGGCAGGACGAAGAAAGTAAAAGACTGGATCTCGGGAGATGATCTCCCCCCAACAAAAACTTGTCCTCCGTTTCTAAGTGATGCATGGGGACAGTAGGTTAGCTACTTGTTGATTTAGCTAGCTGCCTACCAAATAAGGCGCCAAAAATTTATTTGAAGATATTTTGATGAAACATAAAAGTTGGATAGATGTTTTCCAATACTGAGCCAGAAAGACGACGGGTCATTTCTAATAGGCAAAACGGAAGCACGGCACAGAGGGAGGGGCCGGGGGGATAAAGGGCGCACCGTCAGAGCCGTTCCATGCATACCAGCCTCGTTAGACTGAAGAAACTACCTGACGTTAAATCAAGTTACTTTACTTTTACCTTTCTTTAAGGCACAGCACTCGACTCCGTCAGTTTTCATTTACATAATCACTATAAAAAAGCATGTTAAGGCTTATTCTTTGTTCATTTTTTATTCCGTCATTTCATGAAATTTTCAATTCTGAAGTTATACCGTTGACAGGCGTGAGTTAAAGCGTTCAAATCCTACTTCTCACAATTTTGTCTAAGAAACCTTGTTTTTATGCTGCCCCCGATTTTAGCTACTAACAATGTTCTTCTTCAACTATCTTTTCAGGTTATGCTACATATTTTCGTTAATCCCACTTGTCCGAGTAGATTGCTGGAACTCCGACTTCCAGCCGAATAGACTAAAGCACAAAAGGGACACCTTAACAGAGGGGCAAAGATATGCTCAAGCGTTTTTATAAGCTAGACTGCCGGACACTGAACATTTCCCTGTCTTTCTTCTCCGTGTCCTGTCGAGGATCAAGAACGACACTCATTCTCTAGCTCATTGGCAGAGCCTGTGGCTTGTCTTCATAATAGAGAGAGCTCCGTACAGTGAGCAAGCGAGAATGAATTTAAAACCTTGAATTAGTTTGATGGAATTCTTGAGAAAGTCCACTTTTAGCAAAAAAATAAAGAAAATATTTGGAACTCTTAATCATCAAGCTTGTAGAATGAAGCTTTTTCAGAAGTTTGAAATGCCCGAAAGATCTGTTAAAATAAAATTTTTCAATCAACCGTTTATGCTTAGTTTCTCTTTTCCGCAATCCGCATACCACGTCATTCGATTCGGCTCATTTAGTGAATCTTTATTCGCGCTAGACGAATGAGTGCTTAGACTAACGAAGCTTTTTTCCTTTCTGGATTAAATAACGACACGTCACCGCGCAAAGTATTTCTCTTATTTCAGTTCCCTTCAAGATTTTTTACACCATACTGTCAAACATGGCCCCAGTTGTTCGATAGGTGGATAGCACTATCCACTCGAAATAACTCACTATCCAGTGGATAACTCAATTGGTTTTGCTCGTGTTTATATAGGCTCTGTTGAATCGTGCATTTATTCCGGCGGTGTGATAGCGTTATCTGCGTTATTCACCCTTTCGATACTACCGGCCCCCTGTTATTTAGAGCGAGCCATATAAAAACAAAAATGCTCCCTATTGGCGAAGTGTTTCTTGTTCACAAGCTGAAAGCATAGATTTATGTTTACATAATAAGAGATCAAGTAGCTTTAAACGAAAGGGTTAAGTTGGAAAATAGCGAGCGATTATTGACCCAGTTCATTCGAAACAACGCCGCCATAGTTAATCCAGCTATAGATATTGACGATTACGTTCTCTTGTTTTGATTCCTTTAGCCTGCCTTCATCCTTTACAGCCCAAAAGGTAAAAGCTCTCCTCAGCTCATAATACCCAATGCATGCCTTGGGTAAATAATTCTTACTTTGCATTTGAATGGCCGACGAAATTATTCGGCATTTTTTGCTGCAAAGGTAATTCAGATCAGAGGGATTACTTAAGACAAAGTTCGCCAACTTTCCTTTTTTTCAACGATAGTTTAAGATTACCTATTAGCTGATAGTTAACCAAATATACGAATACGCGAAAGTCAAAGTTCTTGTCGACGGTTAAGTCATCTTTTTGTTTTTCAAATGCGATTCTTTTCTTTTCACTTTCAGAAGCTTTGCATTTAATTTTTAGGGTCAAAAAGGCCACACACCCTGGTAAAAATAAGCGTTTTAAAGTAATTTTCTTCTAGTCACTTAAACTGGCGTAATCCTGTAGCCGCCCGAAGTATTTCCCGCGCTCGTTTCCTCTACCCGCCGAAAAAATAGCAGGTTTATTGAGTTTGCCAAAGTGTTGAAAAAAAAAAAGGCCTCACCTCGAAGACCCGGCATGACTTACAAAATCAGTACAGTTTTTCTTCGTACTCCGTTACTCCCCCCTTCCGTCAATTTTCCTCCTTATGCTCCCTATTTACAACATGGTTTTCCTCCTTCCTTGTGCCTCATGCGGGCAAGTCTATTTCACGAAAAAAAATCACTGAGAAACTCTAATATTTGCAAACGTATTAAACTTACGCCCTGTCGTGGCTCTGGTTCCCCTTAAATTTTCCGTGTCGTTCCAATTATTCAAGGCACCCTAAGCCTTATCTTTACTCCCTCGAGATATGCATATTATTTGTTGCCCCAATGCGGACAAAATGATCGCAACATCCAAACTGGAAAGCGATCTTCAGGTTTTAAAATGAAATTTTTCGCGCGTCTTAAAATGGATGGCCTCCTGGGGCACAACGAGCAGCCTTGCCCTTATAGTTTTCAAATTTTCCTCTTGTCGGCGGTAATACTCCACTGGAATCGTAACTATTCAAACCTCCGCAAGACGCCAGGAAAGGTTCGACGAGAGAAACTCAACTCACTGACAGAACCGCCCATCATCTTCTTGCTGAAGGTAAGTTTAATCATCAACATTTTCAGCTTAATCTTTAATTTCTTAGGACATTGTGTTGGTTACGTTATCTTGGACACGATGAAACGCTATTTTCTTTAAGAAACGAACTGGCTCAGATGACATTCCACATCACTAATTTCAAGTCCAGACATAACTAATTTTGCAGTCCAGTTCACTTCATCTTTACAACTTCGTCCTCGACAGAAAATTTTGAGTGTCTGAAATGAAATAAGAAGAAAGAAAAACATTGAATGGATTTGAGGAGAAGAAAGCGATGATAGAAGCACACGTTTAGCTTTGATCTGATCATTCCATGATCTTCTTTCCACATCATCTCCGGAATTTTCGTAACTATGGTGCATGTTAAATGCCAGACAATTCGCTCCCTTTTTGGACTAAGTCCCGGATCTTACATGAAAACCTAAAAACCTAACCTTAAAACGCCACAAAAAGTAGTGGTTATACCTAAATTAAAAGATCAGTGCCAAAGTCTTCACCCCGAAAACCAATGCTTCAGAAATAGTAATCTCAAGGGGCGCGAATAGCCCTTAATCTGATTGGCCGAGGGGAAAATTGTCCTCGATACCGTGCATATGTACCATCATGGCTTCAAACCACCGACCACCGGTGGCTCAGTGCGTTAAGCATCGGTCTTTCGAGTGGGAGTCGGAGCAGGTCTTTACCGAGGAGAAAGTGATGCTCTTCAAGTCTTCTCGGATATGGACTATAAAGTTAACCTTGGGCCCCGTCTTAAAGCCCTCTGCATGTTATCGCCACTTTGGTACCTTAATTAAAGAACGCACACACTGTTTGTGACGAGTAGGGGAAGAATCCCGGTGTAATAAGAGCGGTTTTGTTTACCCTACCCAGAGTAAAGTACCGCTCATCTTCTCACTGGAAATAATGCAAGCCGCTTTTGGTGTTTGAGATGAATAATTAAAAATAATATCTCACTTAAAACGCAGACTTGTTGCTTTTCAATTAGCCTTCTAAAGAAGAAAAAGCTATGCAGTCATACGGCTTATAGTATGCAGAACGTTATGTTGCGTGGTTCTTCTTAATTAATAAGATACTGATCGACTCATCTCGCGCTGCTTTTCCCCTTTAGTACAGATGAAGATGTTGAGTTTGGTCAAGAGGAGTTACGTAAGTTGCAAATTTTAATGACAGAACGTTAATACCGCAACTCCTATAGCGTCTTCATGTCGACGTTTGTTGAACAACAATAAGGGCGTGTGCGCTGGATCGTGGATGCATAAAAGAAATAATTGTAGGATTTGCCCGTCTTTTCGAATGAAAGTCAGAGACAGTAGGCTGTCTGCTGTTCCGGAGCTTTCAGGCACGTTCAAGGAATTTACAGTCTGCTCGCCAAGAGTATTGGGGATCTGAAGATGTCCACTTACGCCCAGAAATGACCCTAATTAGATGCACGCCCAAATTGACATCCACAGTGTCCCTTTGAAACCTATTTCAGACAATAAGGTAAAGGTTAGCGTTAGCTCTAGGCTAGGGTTGGTAAATGAGTAGAGCTGTTAATCCTTACTTGAGGAGAAGATTTGGTGTTAATTAGAAAGAAAAGGAAAGGAAAGGAACTTTTATTTAAGTGTCTAGTCGTTCTAGTGTGTAGAGCAATAATTGGGGACACTGACGGTGCCTTCTATTGTTATTGTGCATACGTTCTGCGCATCGCGAGATACTTGGGTTTCCTATCGGTATTGCCTTACCAATACAGTGAAATTTTTGCGCTGTTTAAAACTATCCGGAGAACAGTAGATCTTAGTCAGTACTCTTAGTATCCTAAAAGAAAATTGGAAGTAACCCTGCATTCTTGAGAGATAATTAAGCTTCAATTTGAGAAAGAACACCATACATTGCTTTGTATTTGAAAGCTTTTACGCATATTCTTCATCAATTCTCTTTGAAAAATTCGTGGTTACCCCCAATGTTCTTTTTGGATTTCAATAACACTTGTTAAGATCTACATTTCCATGCATAGTCATAAACGGGGCAAAAATACCTTTGAATTAGTAGGCACCGTCCTTTAGTCAAATGTTGGTTTTTGAGGAGAGGGAAAGCCGGAGTACCCGGAGACAACCTCTCGGGGCAGAGTAGAGAACCAACAAACTCAACCCACATATGACGCCGAGTCTGGGAATCGAACCCGGGCCACATTGGTGGGAGGCAAGTTGCCCTCCCCACTGCGTCATCCCTGCATCCCGTCAGGGGTCTGTATTCTACGACACGAGTGATCTTGAAGCTGGGGATGAGAGCAAAGGGACACTCCGAGACGATTGTGGAAATCCGCTTGCATCTAATTAGGGGAATTTCTGACCATATCTGACGGTTTCATGGTCGAATAAAATGATTGTGCAGTGTATAAAGAGAGTTTTGAAAATGCAATATTCTTTGTTGGTGATTTACTATAATAAGAAGACTGAAACTTGATGTCCTGCACTGCCACTGGTCAGTTGATATGGCTCAGTGTGAATTTGTGAGGTGCTGGTTAGGCTTTGAGAGTACCACTATGCTGTCGAAATATTATAAGTAACAGGCTATTTGAATTGTGGCGTAAGTTTATTACTACCAAGACTTAGAGTAGTTGGCGGGGCTTCTACTTTTCATTTCAATTTTACCAACCTTTTTAAGCTTGAACACTAGATAAATCTGAAAAAGAAAGTATTTGGCAAAGCATTTTGGTCCTGTGGTACTAATTGCTTTTTAAATTGTAACAGAGAAGAGAGTTCTGTTGGTCTGGCTGCAAGTGAACGGGAGAAATGCCATATCTCAACTTTTTTCATTTTTTACACTATAGGTTCACAGTACTAAAATCGAAATTGAGACATCGAAATTGAGACACTGAGTCATAATAATTCATACTAATTGAGATTTGAATGTTAATAAACTTAATTCACCGCTCCCCTTCATAGCCAATAAAAACGATATGAAAGCAATAAAGCCCACAACCTTTTTTTAAGAATCTTAGGGTGCCGTTCGATTGACCGTATTCCGGAATAGGAATACATGGAATAGAAGTTGGAAATCCTTCGTTTTTACGGAGATTCACGTTAAAATTGTCAAACACCCGCTAGAAGGCTATTTCAAACATATCTAAAATTGTCCTTGCTGCTTCAAAACGCTACACATACCGTTTTAAATCATCACTCCATTATTCTTATTCCGGAATAGGGTCAATGGAACGCGCCCTAATTTTGAGACACTTTACAGACACAGCCGAGAAGCACTTTCGGAGGGCATTTCTCACAACAGCTCCATGCATCTGGTGATTCGCTCCAATGCCCTAGCCGCCACTCGGCCCCATGCCCTTCTCAGTATACGTATTGATTGAACTTTTATTTGACAATCCTATTCATTTTAGTCAAAATATTTTTGAATATGTATTTACTATTTTTATTACAGAAGACAAATGCAAAGTTTTTTGCTTGCCAAAACAACATGATCCTTGTTATTCCCAAACCCTTACTCCGAGGAGCAGACCGAGAGCACATAAGGGCTCTGGATTTGAATTGCAAGGCATCTGAAAATGAAACGCATTTTATCCTTGATGTACCACTGACTGGTTGTGGAACCAATAGCAGGCATGCAGTGTCTTCCGTGATAATACAGCAATGAAGCTTTACCAGTTCCACCGAGTGAAAGAGAACTCGTGTCACATGTTCCTGATTTTGAGATACCATTCAATGTTACTATGACAACAACGGTGTCGTCACTGGCGTGGGCCTCAAGCCTATCAGCAAGAAAGTCATATTCTCTCAGAAAGGATTTGGAAAGTTTTCTCTAAGCTTGGATATGTTCCCGGACGAAAGGTTTGTAGCCAATGGTATTTGCGATGACAGTCTCTTCTGGTTGTTTGAAACTTAAGTTGAGTAGATATTCTTGTCTCGACTCAAGAAAGAATTAAGGCTTTTCTCTTAGCAAAAATTAAGCACGGAATCTGAATATGACTTTTCTAACACATGTTTGACATACTTTACGCAGCCTCACTCTGAGCTCTTCGTCCAATTAGGCTTCTACTGATTTCTGCGTTTGAGACTTGACAAGGATGGCGCCGTGGTGAGATACCACCAATATGGCCCGGGTTCGATTCCGGGCCTTGGCGTCATATGTGGGTTGAATTTGTTGGTTCTCTACTCTGCACCGAGAAGTTTTCTCCGGGTTCTCCGGTTTCCCCTCTCCTCAAAACCAACATTTGACTTGATTTGCGTAAATTGTTAATTTCAGTTTACAGTGTCTCCAATTAGCGCTCCAGCGCTAGAACGACTAGACACTTAAATGAAGTTCCTTTTCTTTCCTATATTTTTTTGGAAGTACTCTCTTCAGCTTGTGATAGAGACAATACGGAGGCTCTATACTGATTATAACTTTATGCCTGAGGCAGTGTGGCCCAGTGGTCAGGGCTTGCCTTGAGATCCGGAGATCCCGGGTTCAAGACCCGCCCTGACCACTCATTGAATTTGATCCTGGTAGTCCCTGATTCCACTTCCCAGCCGCACTTGTAAATATCCACTGGTTTGGTTTGGTTTTTGGGATTCTTAACAGTTGTTATTGTCCTGTTCCGTTGTTTCGTTGTGTTTCATTGGCCCTGAAAAGCCCCTATGGGGAGCGGTCAATTAAGTATGTATTGTATTGTATCAAGGTTTTGTGATTACCCTAACACCCTACGTTGACAAAAAGAGATACAAAATATTAAAGCCTCCTGCCAAGCATTGGATCAACAAATATCTCAAATGCACGATTGTAATTCACAAGTGTTTTCTCGCAACAGTTTTGCAGATCCGTATCGTCGAAAAGACTTTCCAATTGTAAAGTCGTTGCGGGAAAGAATCTTCTTCAAAGCATCCGTTGATAGTATTGACGACAGACTTAGCATCCAGGCCAAAGAGTGTTATGCAACACCCTCCCCAAACAAAAACAGTGAACCCAAGTATCGGATAATTCAAGACGGGTAAGGTGGACTTGTAAATGATAATGCGAATCTAGACGCTCTGGTCTCTGTAGCACAAATTTAGTTCTGTTAACGTTCCTTTTGTTACCGGGGCTTGGTGAATTGTTTTTGTTGTATCACCTATTGGTTCGTTCTCCAATCACAGACCGCGTCTGGAAAGCTACAGGGTCCTCCCTGTCTTCCCGACTGGGAGTATCTATGCAGGCCAAGGTAAAAACGACTCCAAAACGTGACTTTACGATGACTACAAATGGTACATTACGTAGGGGTGGCGTGAATACTCGGATGATACCCACTTAAAGCCTCTCTAAATTTGAAAAGGTGGATAAATCTAGAACTCTCTTTTCCTCTTCTCTTCTAAATAAGGGTAAATCAAATGTTGCTAGATAGTTCGTCCTCTACGACTGGGATACATAAGTTGTAGGTACTCTCTTACTAAAATGAAACAACAGCTATATCATTTTACTTTTTCCGTATTTTTACATTACATCAAATTTGCGTAAGGCACTAAGCTTGAACCACTCTCTTCGCGGATCTAATGAAAGATTTGTTTTTACCACCATTTTGTTCTCTACAGCTGCAAGGTGGACGACACAGTTGAATATATTTCATCCGACCACAAATCCGATAAATTCAGTATTGAAACTTTCAAGTTCATCGGTGAATTCGCCTACGTTTTCCTGCATTGTCACGTGAGAGTTTGCAATGCTTCCGATGGACAATCCAAGTGCGTGCGAAATTGTGAAGAACGACAAAGACGTGACGTCACATCGTCTGCCGAGACTGCCAATGACGTATACCCTCTTGCCCAGGGCCCTATCAGTTTGGAGAAAGAACAAAAATCTGGTAGAGAGAAAACGAGACGGCCCTTAAAAGGCACAGGTAATTTTCCAGACATTAATTAAAAGCTTTTCACTGCAGAGACACTTTCAGTTTTACAATCAAATTATTTCTCCGACGTTCACCCTTTCAATGGCCAATAATTCGCATTGTTCGGTAGGTGATCACGTGGTATTTAGCGCATATCTAATTAAACAGTTTAGCCATAATTCTATTACAATAGTCCTCTTATTTAAGAATCTTTTTTGCTCGTCTTTTAGGTCCAAATGTACCAGTTACTATCATGTTGGCTGCCTTGATTGTGTTATGTGTCATTGCCATGTCTTACCTGTTGTGCCAGAAAAAGAAAAATGAAGATGTGGATAACTATACCAAGCTCATTCAAGAAATTCAAAGCTAGCATCGGAGAAACAAAAGTCCGTCCTTTCTTGTTTGTCTCTTCTTTCCGAATGAAACGCGTGCAAACCATAATGAGGATATCATGAAAGCCTGGACTGGAGAATTTTATCTGATCTTCTAAATGCAGGCTGAGTTTAGAGATTTCGATCAAAAGATCAACGAAGGCCTATCGCACGGGGAACAAAGAAACAGAGTCCTTGAGAAGAATGGGAGAAATTACCCCAAAAAACGTAAGGTGGCTCAAACTAGTTTCAACACTTTAAAGAGACACTCTCTTTAAAATGATTGACGCGACAACACTGTATCACGTAACAGCAATGTTATGGTACATTATTATAATACCTCTCAAATAGTACGTGCGCTGTGATTGGTTAAATTAGCGGGCCGTATTGTACAGTACAGCCCGTTGTCCAGCCCTCTAAATAAAACATTATCTAGCAAGTTTTTCATGTCGTTTCTGTTACATTAAACTTGTAAAACTGTTTGAATCTTGCAAGCAACTATTTAAAACAGCCAAGAAGATTTAGTTTTTCGGATTTTGACACGGATTTTGACACGGCAAACCTTCCGCTTGACTTTGAATAGCTTCCTTGACCGCGCGCCGGATTGACCTCAGTGATATAATAAATATCTTACTAGCCTCGTTTTCTCGGTCCCTACTGTACGTTACGGAACCTTGTCTTTTCCCGTTCATTTATGGCCCTGTACGGACCTCAAGCTCGGTTAGTAAGAGGTATATATGAAACAACGATTGTTTCCAAACAAGATGCGATCGTTATTGTGACGTAATATATTACTTTGGCAACGGAAAAGCCCAGCAAAAACACCCTATGTTTTGGCTTTAGTTGCTCATATCTCAAAAAGTAACTCGGTGACCTCATTTGCTGGAAAGTGATCAGAATGTAATCACTTTCCAGTAATAAAAAATGGGGTTTACCGAGTTACTTTTTGAGATATGAGCAACTAAAGCCAAAATATAAGGTGCTTTTGCTTGGTTTTCCTGTTTTCACGGTAACTTATTACGTCACAATAATGACCGCATCTTGTTCAGCAATAATTGGAGTTTCATATGGTACCAAGAACGTTGCTTGAAAGCGTTGAAAGTGTTTTGAGCCACCTTAATAATATTTAAAATATTCAGTGACTAATTTAAAAAAGAAATGAAATAGTCAACAATTATTTTATCTTCATCGAATGTAGCCTTAACATGAATGTATGATGTAGATTCCAAATAGTAAAGTTTGTTCGAAATTTAGTCACAAATTTTGATACATAAACGGAGGCAGTTAAATCTGAAAATAGCAGAGAACTCTTTTTACGAAGCTCGCTACTTTTTCAAAACTCTATCCTTGTAGTTCTTTTAACTGCGCTGTCGTATGTGAATTTCAAGTTAATAAAATCATAATACTGTCAGCCGTGGAAACTTCAACACCTGGTTCACACTTGCCACGCAAATCATGCAAACCAATTGCAAAAAAATTGCGGGCACGGCTGTCACCATCTTCAGTGGTTTTATCTTCAACAGAGGTGGCATGGATTTGCTCTACCAACGCCAGATTAACACACAAACGAAGCAAAAATGCAAGTGTATGCAAAGCAAGAGAAAAAATTCTTTTATTTCCTGTGTGGATGCTTGCGTTTGGGTTGCGGTAGCTACACGCGTCGTATGTGTAACCTGGGTCTAGGTTTTTCCCAACCAAAGCTACATCTTAACCGCTGGAGGCTTGATACCGAGGACTCTTTGAGCAATGATCGGTTCTAGGAAGCCTGAAGAATCTGGGCCATGTAGAATTCTTCTCTTTTCAGGGGCCTCGTCGACCGAACCTGTGAAGGCGACCACTGACTTTCTCTTTTATGCCTACATCCAAACGATAACTACAATAGTGTGAACAGAATATTGGTATTAAAAGAGGAGAGGTCAATGAATAAGCGGGCGGGAAGTTTAACATGTAAAAACTGACAACTCAAGTGCCAAGTTTTTATCCCCTTGTATTTTTGTTAACTTAGTACTCCTGCTTTTTTAGTACCGGCATTCGGCCGGGCCGAGTGTTTAGGCTTCCATTGGGCACTGTCTCTAAGCAACGCCCACAAAATCTAGATAATGAAATTTATCAGGAAAAAAATAGTATCTGTGAGCTTGCCATCTTATAACAGTGATAACTGCATGCACTGAATCATGATTGTCCTCGTACTTGCGAGAGAAAAATGGAATACTTCGCTGCTTTAAAGATGTGATGGTACTCTCTCAATGAAGCTTTTGCAAGGTTAGCAGCAATGGAATTTTTCATTGCTCCGAACATGTTGACATTTGAGAACAACACTATTTGCAGAATTCCTGCTTTCATTGCTATGCAAACGTACCGAGGAATGTGTCAATTATTTCTAAATCCCTCTTTGTTTTACAATGAAGTGTGTGGGAGTCTTTATCACGAAAAATAAAGCTAAAGTTAAAGCCCCATCAAAAATACCGTCACCCCTTCCGCCGAGTTTGCAAGGAAAGGCCTGCCGAGGAGTGCTTCGAAAAGGCTAAAAAAGATTAGGTTTTTCCCTTATTTTGTAAAATGCGGGGCTTAATGGTTCTTTTCTCACTTATCATCTTCAGCACAGCAGAGGATCGCATTAAGAGAGATGCCGTGCCTGATATAGGCCAACCAGGTAAGCGAGTTATACTATGGCAATAGATAAGATTATAGATTATACCCACCGAAGGGTGCGAAACATTAGGAATAGACAATCCATCAAACAATTAAAAAAGAAAAAGAAGAAAATTATCATCAAGTTGGCGAGCATCTGAGGCAAAATGATACGGACAGAATTAGTTCCAGGAATTATCTTGCACTCCATTTTCAGTATTTGCCGATCGACTTACCTAGCTTGTTGTGCTTTCGATCAACTCATTTGGTAAAAAACGTTTGACATTTTTTCTTTCTCTCTCACTCTCTTTTCTTAACTTAAATCTGTAATGGCTCAGGCTTTAAATACAATCTTTAATTAATTTTACAAGAAACGCCCTTTTTTGGTAAAACGAAAACGATACCTTGTAGGGGTGAAGATTTTTCCTCAATGGCATTGTGTGGTAAACTATACTAACTTTTGGAATGTGCAAGTACGACGAGAGCTTTTTTCATGGAATGACTTGATCTAGGATTTAAATGTAAGTGCATTTAAAAGGTTGAATGACGCTCATCCATTATCCGTTACAGAGAAAATTGACAGTAAAGAATGACATAAATTATCATGAAATTGGAGTTGTTTGCTGTGCGTTACAAAGCTGCCAAACTTGCACAACGAGGTTAAATAATCATAGACGGATTAAACTAAATGAACAAAAAAAAAAAACTGGATAGGATCGAAAGGATTGAATGCGGTTTCAAGGAAACCTCCTTTTTCATGAAGATACCGAGAAGCCCTGGGAAAGAGAAATGAACTTATGCGAGCATAATGTTAAAAAAAAACATAACATTGTACTCCCGATCAACAGTTTCAATAGCACACTCATGAATTAGGTGTGTTCTCTAAAAACGGTGTAGTGCTAGAGCGACTTTCGTATGACCTTGAAAAAGTGTTCGCAGTTTGTTTCATGGACCAATTTTGACAGGATTAAAACAAAGCTTCTCTTTATTCCCGCCAAGGAAACTCCTAATATGGGTAGTAAACATTTCGATTGCCCAATCACATTACTGCATTTCAAATGACGTCAAAGCGAAATGCCGATCGCTTTCCAGAAAGTTCCATGGAGAGATGACGTTGTTTTCACCCGCGCTCGCTAAGCCAATGAAAATACACGCTCGTTTGTATTTATTCGATAAGCCAATAAGATGTTTTGCATTTTTGTTTACGTTCTGTTTTACGTTTATTTTTCAAGGTCTTACGAAAGTCGCTCTAACGAACAAATCAACGTTTGTTTGTTTGTGTGTCAGGAAAAACATAGAGTTTGCGATAAGAACACACCCTGGGTGTTGTTAAAAAACACCCTGCGATTTTGCAAATCGCGCAAATCGGTGAGAGGCAAACATTTTCTTACTTGGAAAAACTACGACATAACACACTTTAAATGGCTAAACACCTGTAGTATTCTAGCACACCTTCGCTAGCAATGTTTACCCCTGAAATACAGAAAATTCGTGGGAACAGGCCAAAGTTTAGTTTACAGGAACTGAAATTTTAGCTTTGAGATCTGGTGCACACTAAGGTTGCACACTTTGATCGAGAAAAAGTACCCCTTAAATCATAAAATATATAACATTTGATCCCATAAAAGATCAAATCGATTTGTGTTTACCCGCAAAATTTACAGAACAAGACTAGGAAAGTTTAATGTTTGCTGAGATGCTGTGCAGTTTCCATTACTGTTACGTACTTGTGATATTTTCTACTATATTAAATTATCACTTACTACTGAACAAAAGTACCTCATTGTACTGTTATATAAGGAGGTGAGACTTGATTAAAGTTTCTATTTTTGTTTTTCTCCAATTTGTTTCACTAGCTTACTTTTTATTCTTTGTCAGTGTTCAAGAGAATTCCACTTTAATGTGATTCAGTTTCTACGTTACGTTTTTCGTTGCAGGTAGTTCCTGTAATCCGTTTTCTGTTGGTCCAAATGTTAGCGTCAGTGAAGCCACATGTACTCAAGTACCCAGTCCCCCTGGGACAGTTTGTACCTTGTCCTGTCCACCTAAGTACAAACTAACCGGACCACCTTTCCAGAATTGTGATGCTCAAGGAGTATGGTCACCATCCAGTGGACTAATCAGCTGCCAAGGTAGAATGATGGAAATGAGAACACCAAAACTTTGCAAGGAAGGGGAATGAAATGCATCCTCATAGTTACAAAATGCAATGTCGTCTTTTTTGCTAGCAAGGAACAGGATACAACGGATCATTATGTGTATGGGTTTCATGTCATCAGTTGGTGGATTCTTAATAAAATTGTCATTATATGCAATTGTTTCTTCAGATATCAATGAATGCAAATACCAAAATGGCGGGTGCAGCCATGAGTGTGTTAATGACGATGGAGGACACCACTGCGCATGCCCAAAGCCACTTGAACTCTCCGACGATAACCACAATTGTAGAGGTGCGTAAATTTGCATGTATGCCTGGGTTTTTCTTGACGTTGTTACACTTTGATTTAAAGAAGAGAAAAAACAATCAATTGGTCAAAAGGCAAACGAACAAAGGAAGCACGCGCAAACAACACCGCGGTCTTGAAGGTCCAGAGCCTGTGCAAAAAGGAACCCGTTCCTCCCCTGTGAACCAGATAGCAATGATCCTCCTTCGGTAAGAACAAAAATTCGCATGCGCTTTAGACTGTTTCAACTGACCATGTAACGCCTTTATCGTTATAGCTGTTGGTCTTCTCCTGAACTGCAGCACTCACGCTATAGAAGTGACTGTACCCAAAACGGCTCTGCGTGACCTCCAAGGTGACTTCCTGAGCCTGCTGGATCCCGCATGTCCCGTCATAGAGACACCTACTCACTACATTTTTGATACAGCATTGGACAAATGTGGCACTAAACGACGTAGCACGCCAAACTTCATTGCGTACAGCAACAGAATTGTGGAGAAAAAGGCATCCCCTGGCAGCATATTTACTCGAGTAGGAGAGGACGAGTTTGATATCCCGTTTTGCTGTTACTACCTAAATAACGGCATCACTTCCGCTGTGGGAATCAAACCGGAAGTAAAGCAACTGTACCTAAACGAAGATGGGTAAAATATGTTCTCTTCTTTAAAATTGCGATCGACTGACAAAATTTGAAATAGA
The DNA here is from genome assembly GCF_036669925.1 of Montipora capricornis. Lineage (NCBI taxonomy): Eukaryota > Metazoa > Cnidaria > Anthozoa > Scleractinia > Acroporidae > Montipora > Montipora capricornis. The sequence continues at coordinate 40,730,620 of NC_090883.1, forward strand.
CTGAGAATTAAGGCAAATAAATTTGTGTAAATTAATTTTGTAGAGTTCTTGCTTTGATTTCATATAGTTATTATTTTTTCTCATAGTTATGGTCGATTTTCTGTCCGGATGGATTTTTATCACGATGAAAACTACGAGAGTAAATACTCGTGGGATGATTTCCCAGTGGAAGTAGCGTACCGCGAGCGCCTGTACTTTGAAGTATCCATAGCAACCTTGGATCAGAGCTTGCAAGTCCTGGCGGGAAATTGCTGCTCTACACCTACCGCTGACCATAACAAGGAACACAGATTCAGACACGAAATGATTCATGAAGGGTGAGTAGGATGGTGTAGCACTTGGGAAATATCCTGCCTTAATATGAGAAGAGTTTACTTTTAACAAGTGTCTTACGTTTTCTTATCGGTATCCCTCCACTATCTTCTTCAAAGTCATTGTCAGAAAAAGTGCTATGGGGTAGAGGTGAAAAAGTGTCGGGAAAAGAGAAGGCATGACCATGACTGAAAAAAATATATCATCATGTCGTTGTTGGGTAGAATGAAAAATTCAAGGATGGCAAGGATGGCACAGTAGAGGAGCAAGGACGGCACAGTCGGTTAGTGTGCGACCTTGGTGCAAGAGGTCCTGAGTTCGATTCCCGGATCTCGCATCCTTGTTTCGACTTCTTTCCTTTCCGTGTAGCTTAGTAGCTTTAAATACCCGTAAAACGGAGCACTGATGCATCGATGGAGAGGGGGGAATAAAATGAGAGCACCGTCGACCTCAGGTTTGGCAATTGAATTACTGTTACGAGTTATCGACGTTAAATATGGTTACTTTACTTTATTCCCGAAGAAACTCCTTGTGGATAGAGGTCTCCAAGCCGACGAGTTAGTTGATTCCTATGTGATACTCCAACGGAAATATAGCTTTTGGGATTGGAGGAATGGGAATGGAAATTCCCATTTGGGATTAGGAATGGGAGGAGAGTGATATTAATAATAATTGTTTGCTTATTAATTTTATACCAGGTGTCCAGTGGACGACACGGTCAAGATGGTGAATTCTTCTTCTCATCAAAGCCAACGCTTTAGCGTGGAATCCTTTAAGTTTATTGGAGAATTCCCCTTTGTGTATCTTCATTGCAGTGTGGTAGTTTGTAAAGCAGATGATCCCGATTCGCGTTGCTCCAAAGGTTGCATTCCAGGACTTCACGTTAACCCACCGTATGCTGTCGTGGAGAAGCAAAAGGAACAATCGCAGCATCGCGACAAGCGCGAAGTGATCGGGAATAAGGACCCCGAGTATATGATCTCTAAGGGCCCCTTCTCCTTAAGCGAGGCTACTGTCGATGATAGCCCAGATATCTCTTTAAAAGGCCCTCAGCAGGATCAGTCAACGCTGGCAGAGGACGATGGCGAAAAGGAGAGGCAAGGTGAGGCGTTAATACAACCCGACCTGTTCAGCTCAGTTCAAAGTTACAGAGTATGAATCTGGCCGGTTATTTTTAAACAAGTTGTAACCAAGCTGCAGTTTACACCTATCAATTTACCACACAAACCGTAACTTCCTAGAAAATAGTTATTTCCAGTAGATAAATGTTTATTTCCTCCCTTTTTGTGCGAGTTTGGTTTAGTCTCTCGAAGGACAGTGAAGACGTTAATACAGAAATAGTAGGCAGTATTGTTCAGAATCTAGGGTCGTTTATCCGCTAGTTTATAATTTGTGTTTTTGCCTTCAGGATGGGATCCACGGGTAACAAATGGGCTGATGGTGGTCATTGCAGTGGCAAGTGTGTTGGCTTTCGTGGGTGTGATACACGTCACACGTGTGATGAAACGCAGCCGAAGATACAAGATCGTCAACCAGTCATAAGAAACCATTGATGGTTTGCACATGATGTCACAGCGACCATGTTGATGTACGGAACGATGCAGTAAAATGTCTTTTGGGAATTGGACTCTTTTGTTATGTAAAAGTTGTGGGGCCATTTTCTATTGTTTTTCACAAAAACATGGCAGTCTCATATCATCACGTGGATGCAAACCAAAAATACATTACTCCGGCAAGAAATATCCACTTATGTCCAGAAATGCACATAATTAGATGGAGGCCCAATTTTGACATCCAACAAGAAGTGTCCGTTTAAGGCAGCGTTTATGCGAACGCGGTTTCTTTTGTAACCGCATCGGTTTCGATGCGTTTAAGCCTTCTGTTTACACGACACCGATCGAAACCGTTGGCGAAACCCGGTCAATTTGTGAACTGTGCCATAAGAGGGGCGTTTTTGAAACGATTCGGTTTCACCTGCCGTGTAAACAGCGAAACCGCATCGATTTGAATACGGTTACTATTTTAGCGCGAAATTCGCATTGTTCAATTCAAAATGGTGAATTTAGCACGTAGTAGAGCGCTTGTTTATACCATCAAGACTTTGGTTTTCTGGCGAAAACGGTTCCGTGTAAACACTTCCAATTAAACCGCGTCTATTTTGACGCGGTTTCCAAGTCGTGAAACCATGTCGATGTGAAACCGCCTAAACGCTGCCTATTTGCCTAAGACTAAGCCTTTGCTACATATTCCTAACCATAATGTTAGTGTAAGGGTTAGGGTTGTTTCTAAGTCAGGGTAAATGAAAAAGTTTATCGTTACCTGAGGAGCAGCATTTGAGAGACGCTTTGTGACGTTGCTTGTCTGTATTCGAGACACAAGTGATGTTCATGTTATAGAAAAGATCAAGGGGACACCTTGTGACGCTTATTGAAATCCGCGTGCATCTAATTATGCGCATTTCTGGACAAATCGACGAATATTGCATGTTGAAGCGATTTTCAATTGAGTGTCGAAAGTAATTAGCGAATTGCTTTGGTGTTGCATTACTTCACTCAGTGATTGGTTAAAAGTTCTCGCACCACTTTTTCAACCAATCAGAAGTGAAACCAAAACCAATCGCGGCTCGCGCGTGCACATTTTCCCGCGCTTTGTGTCGGCTATGTGTAATTACTTCGAGTTTTGATTGGTTTACTGGATTGTCTCCGTCCTTTTTTGATTGGCTAAAGTAATTATTTTGGCTTTGGTCTTACGACGCTCGATTGAAACTTGCTCTAGACACACTCAATCAATGATTATTTTAAGGGGATTTTGAAGAAATTTCACACGTCATCAATTTTCTGTAATTTTTTGGAACCGATTTGTGGCGTTGCTCTTTCATAAGTCTTTTCCCACTATTTCTGGATTTTTTTCTGGACTGACCATCAATAAAAGCAAATAGCGCTATGCACTTGCTTCGTTTCATGTTTATTTTAAAAGCTGAAAGGCTCGAATTGAAACTATACAGTCTTTCTCTTACAGCATAGAAGCAAGAAACAAACAAAGCACGAAACAAGCAGCAATGAGAGGGAGGGAACATCTAATACAAAGTGTTTTCGCATTTTCTTTTCGGCCACACCTGTCTCATCGACGTGTACGTCTGGAGGGTGTAACTGAAACTGCAGAGTGCAGGTTGCGGGTAAGGGTTGGAGGTCATTGTTTCACCGTAGCTGAAACAACCCAAACCTTTACTAATGCCAACATAAGGCCTAAAAAAAATAGTATTTAAGCCTAAGGTTAACATTTGTGTAAAGGTTTGGGTTGTTTCAGCTATGGTAAAACAATGACCTGCATCCCTAATCTGCAAACTGCACTTTACACTCTCCGATGTACGTCATTTTGGTGATCTGCATAGTCTATTCAATGCAAAGAAACCGAGCCATTTCTATTTTAACATTATCATGGTTTTATCGTGTCTGCATGATATCAAGTCTTCCTCGTGACGGGAGTATTAAAAAAACACAAGTAAACAGACAGTGGAATTAAATGACATTTATTGTCCGTTTCTTTAAAGGAGATTCTTCACTCAGAACTGAGAATCTAAGTTCAATACACATCCGTTCAGCACCGGATAAAAGAGCTCCAAATTGTAAAGTTACGCCTAAGTTAGTTGGAATATTTTTGCATTGTACTTCTTGAAACAAGACAAAGTCGGAACTTGACGAACACCACCGGCAAAAATTAGAGAAATTTGTAACCCTTCCCCGGTTCCCTCTCATCTGAATTTTTGTCTCTATCACATTGTAACTTATACACATACTTGTGTGAAGCTATCATCTTAATGAATCTACCTTTCGATCACTTGTGAGACTCTCTATCTGGGCCTAGATACTTGAAGCGAGTTTGCCAATCACGATTCGTTGAATTCACATTTAACTGGCCTTCTTAGTCCAATCCGGATGCATTTTGACGTCATATCTGAATAGACCCCCAGAAACGGTGTTGTTTACCATCTACTTAAAGCCATTATTTACAGTATTTCATACTGCCGTGTTTTTTTTCCATTAAATTTATTTTTCATCAGGCCTTCTAAAGTGAACAAAGATAGCTTCATCTTGCATTAAAGTTCGCTAATTAACTAATTTATCAGCGTCGTATTGAGTCGAACACCGAGTCGTTATGTTCTACAAACAAATTTTGGAGAGCATAGCAGAAGCGTAATAAGTTGAGGTGTGATCGAGAGCAACTTATTCTTCGAGAGTGCTGTACAATGTCCCAACTATTATACCCCTCTATAAACACACGGGCAAATGCCTCAATCAGTGGTTCTTGTTTTTAAATTGCTTGTGCAATTTCTTCAAAGCAGAAGTTCAGTTTGTTTATTTTACCAGGGTGTACAAAAAGATGAATGTTGCAAAGTCGCGCGGACTAAATCTGATTGAGTGGATTTGTTAGTTACGTTGCCACTTTTTTTTTTTCTGGCTCTATCGGCTTTGCCCAAGATATTCGTAAATTCTTTGTGGAAAGAGCAAGTCGCGCTTAATTTACTACCTCGGTGACGGTGGAATTTCTATTGATGAAAAGCCAAGTGGCCTTTGATTTGTTTTCGTTAAGCTAGCATTCCACCCAACTTGTGTACACAGCATGGTCTTTTGACGCCAGAAAAAATCCCTCCTCCATCACCGGCATTTTTTGTTATATCAACTGTTGGTATGCCGTGGGAGTTTGATATTATGCTAATCAAGACGTGTAAGCTTAATTTCGCCAAAACAATTGCTTTTAAAATCCAGTTTGTTGACTTAAGTTGAATTTCACTGGGTCTGGGAAAGATCTCTATGTTTCCAGCTCTCAAGAAGAACCGGCAAATGTCTCGTTTTTTTGTATTTCTCCTTCTCTGCCTTTCAGGTGAATTGGTGGCTGAAAAACGTGAGTTGAAAACTTCTCTGATTCACTTGTGGTTAAATGTCAACTGCTTAGAATCCTGAGATTGTTCCAAGTTAAAGTAACAAATCAAGGGTAGGAAAACTTTTGAGGGAGCTAGAATCTGCTCCTAATTCACACGATAAAATAATTGGAACAGACACTTCCTTCGCATTCGCTTTTGAAAGCCATGTAAAGCCTATTTAGCTGTTTTGTGAAAAATTCATGTCATTATCCACCCAATCATGCAATCCTTTATAGATGATCTACTTTCTTTTTTTCTGCAAAATCTGTTAAAATTACCGATAGTCTTCAGTTTTACAAAGGTACATATCTGGGCCCCTGGCAAAATCACTGTTCCTAAGAAAACCGTCAGGGGTAGATCTAAAGAAGAAGAGCATATTTCCATATTTTTGACTGAGGTGTCATTTTTTGTTACAATGACAATTATAGTCAGAAATATTAGAGAACATTAGAGAAAGAGGAAACCCAGCCGACTGCAACTGCAAATGCAACTGCACCATACACATTTGTCCTGGTTAACTGGGCAAAATACCTTAAACGATCAATGATGCTGGTTGTCAAATAATTATTCAGTCATTTCTCTGGGAAGTGTTTTCTAAGTAACTCAGCTATGCGTGGAATCATCTTCTCCTTTTTAGTTCATTCCCACTTCACCTCTACCATTTAATTATATACATGGCTCAAAAGTTCTTTTTCCACTTGTGAGGCAAGACTAAACATTTTTAACCTTTTTAGTTTCTTTGTTGTGATTTATTTTAAGACATTTGATTGAGCCTTCTATTTATCAATAACGATACAAGTACGCTCGGAAAACTTCAGAGTGCACTATCAGATGTAAATCCATGACCTTGCGATTTCAAGTTTAGATTCTCTGCTGCTTAGCTGTAGGAGACTTTAGGGGGCTAGGTCATCTATAAGTAGGTCCAAATGACATCTTCTTGCTATACTGCCAGGATCCAAATGATTGATTAAACTACTCAGGGAAAGTCTGTCATGCACTGAGCTCTACGTTTCCCCCGCTAGTTGTGGAAATTTTCAAGATATTTCCATCGCTCAAATTATATTTTGGTTCTTTTTTTCTTTTTTATTTTCAGTGCAAGCACCAGGAGCAGTAAACTGTCCCGCCCTTCGTGTAGGACCAAAGGCTCACACAGATCACTCCTGCACCAGTGGGCCAAGTGTCCCGGGTACCGTCTGTTCCTTCGATTGTTCCCGCGGCTACAAGGGCAATGGTCCACCCGAAAAACGTTGCGATATGGATGGCTCTTGGACAGACGAGGCTCTAACATTTTCGTGTGTTGGTACGTATACTAAATGAAACTAATAAGCATCCTTTGGAATAGAGCGGTTTGCTCTATAAGCATGGATCATGAGTGTAACAAAACTGAGGCACCGGATCATGGTGAAGTATATAATCAGCCATATCAATAATATAAGAACCAAAAACAGCATGGCTGATTGAACGCTGATGGAATGTATAATAATATAAAAAGCTAATATTTCGAAAGACACTGCCTTCTTCACCAGCGTTTTACAAGCAATGACTATGGTATGCCGAGATGTTACAATACGAATGGTGATACAGCTTGAAGATTCACTTAACGGACTTAAAGTGCTACTATGATAAAAATCACTCTTTTTTCCTTCAGATTTTAAAAGTGTTTGCTTAACCCTAGACAGGCAAAATTGTGAGCTTTGATTGTTATCCAAAGGCTGTTTACTTCAATTGTAAGCTTTGGATTTCAGAGTCCGCCATTATTCACGATCAAAACTGACGTATTGGACCTCAGCGGGTTGTATCTGGGAAAAGTGACGCCATTTATTCACTAGCTTAAACTTTCAGTGCGTAAATGCAGCTTCTTGTATTTGCTAAACAAAAGTCTAAAAACTTGAAACTCCCGTGCTGCATATGAATTCAGCCGCGTACACACGCATTGTATTCTTTGACAAGTGAGTCTTTGACGTCATCTTCTCCTCGATCCAGCTCTCTCAAGATTTTAAAGTAAGTAATGGCGGACTCCTTAACCCATTGACTCCCCATTGACGAGTAAAATCGTCTGGCGTTAAACAGAATAAAATACTCTGGCGTTCGACACAGTAAAATACTAAGTATGGCCGGTCTAGGGGTGAAAGGGTTATAAGTAGGAAAATTGCAATTAAAATAACAAGTGAAGAGAATAAAGAGTGTGAGAATATTTGAACCCTTTGCAGTGCAAGAAGGTAAAGAATGCCTTTCTAAAGATACAACTATCAACCCGCCCGTGGTGGTCATCAGGAGCCTATCTGGAGCGTGCAACTTCCATACAGCGTCTGTGAAACGGCGTTTTCACAAGTAGGTTTATTTTTAGACTAGCCCTTCCCGCGAATTAGGTCAAAAAACAAAGACATTTCCGGTTTGGTGACCCTATGACGTCAGCTTAATTTCTTGTAATTGGTCATCGGGCTCCTGTGGGAGTCTCATTCGCGGGAAATTCAATCTAAAAATAAATCGGTCTGTGAAAACGCCGTTACACGAACACAGTAGAGTTGTAGGCTCCGGGTCATGGGTTCCTGTCGTCATCTTATCCCAGCCTCTCACTAACTTTTTCCTGACACATCTTCATCTCTCGGTTTCACCACAGATGTGAATGAATGTAACATCACCAATGGATTTTGCAGTCACATCTGTAAAAATCTTCCTGGAAGCTACCGCTGCGAGTGCCCATCTCCACTTTACTTGGATACAAGTGACCAGAGAACGTGTAAAGGTGAGACAATTTCAGAAATTGAAGCTGCGAATGAAACGCAACATGAGAGGAAATGTGCTCGTCACTCTTCATCACAGCTTCATCATTATGATCCTTAACATCATCACCATCATCATGTAGACAAGTGACAAGTTTACTTTTTCTTTTTGTTATGTTTTCTTTTTCAGCGCATGGTGCCCACCTTTCCTGTGAGCCAAATCACATGAAAATTGTTTTACCCAAAAACCTTATCCACAACCTCACCCACGAACACCTAAGCCTCTTGGATCCAACCTGTAAAGCTCGTAGTAACGCTACACATTATATCCTATCCACGAACGTGACAGGGTGTGGCACGAGGTCCCACGTGTACAAGAACTTTATTGTTTACACCAATAGGGTGTTGGAATCACCCGACGACGACACTGACGTTGTCACTCGAGTGGGTAAAAACGAGATCAAGGTTCCGTTCAGTTGTTACTTCAATGATTTAGAAATCGTTCATGTGGTTGGCTTAAAACCCGTTGCTCACAAGATCCATGTCTACGTTAAGGGACGTGGAAACTACGCGCTAAGTTTAGATATCTTCAAAGATAAGACTTACGGAGGAGGCCCGGTCGCCAAGGCTTTGCAACCCAAATACACGCAAGCAGACTTTCCCATAACTGTGCAACTCCGCCAGAGGGTGTATGTACAAGCATCACTGGATACTCGCGAAACAGATCTCAAGATATTTTTATCCAATTGCTGCTCAACCCCCATGCAGGACCACGAGGCAACCATGAAATTCAGACATCCCCTGATCGTGAAAGGGTAAGATAACGATAAAATTGATTTTATGTGAGACCACAATCTGCAAATCATCATTTCTTAAAGAGCTCTGATTCGTACGTTACGTCATCAACGCATCAAGTTCCGGACGAAAAAACCTTTCCACCGATACGGTGGCCATCATAG
>NC_090883.1:40744534-40769534 GCF_036669925.1 Montipora capricornis
TCGCTTTCTTCATTCTCTTCAGTACCAGAAACATCTCTTTTCTTTTCGGAAAAGACCAGTTGTTTCCTCACCGTGTCCTGCAATTAAAACGCGACGAAACCGATTGATTTATACCACAGTCGCAAATTCGAAATGTTAACCATGTGGGCGCTAGCCCTACTAATGGAATTGGGCCCACGCAAGGACAGAGAAAAACTCTGACCAGGATAGGAATTGAACCCACACCTTCGGGTTAGACCCCCACCGCTCTACTTACTGAGCTACAAGGTCAGACGGGAGTAGGCCGTGGGAATTGAAGATGTCAATTTCCCGGCAATGAATATGATTTATGTTTATAAATCAAGCAACCATCGATTGGTTAATGCTTGTCAGCTTATATATGAAGATGCTATATTTTTCGTGAAAACGTATAAAAAACAAAGAATCTAACCTCGCATTCTTCAATCTCCTCGCCATCACAATTATGATGACCGTTTGATAGGGCATCCTGAGTAAGTTTCTTCTTTTTTCTCTTTGTATCACTTTTAACTTTTGTTTTCGACGAAGACTGCGATATTTGTGAGTGAATTGGGTCTTTTGTCGAGCTTTCCTCCTTGCTTTTCTTTCGCTTTGCTTTTATAGTAGGCCTGACTCCTGAACCGAAATCCGCCTGGGGTAATAAGCTTTTCAAAAGTTCATCAACTGATTCGAGTGAGATTATGTCGCCATTAGGTGCCTGGATTGTGAAGTCAGGGACATTTCTGCAAGTTCGGGAAAGTCATTGGTCAAACAAGGAATATTTTAAGGAGCCTTGAACCATAGAAAAAAAATATTACGGTGGGAGACTATGGGTGCTTACCATTTAGCCAAATAATCCGGATGGAATGATCGTTGCATAAAGGTCAGCGATTTTCCGAATTTAATTACCAACCAGATGAGAATGGCGCTTACCATTTTACCACTCGGCATTCCATCCCGCATATTTACTCGACCTTGTGAGAAAGGGACTGGAAACGGAACGATTCTCGCAAATGGTAAGGGAATTTTCCGAATTCCGTTCCGAACGTAAAAAAAAAGAAGGACTACCTCAGGAGGTTGTCCACAATTTTCGAAAATCATTTGACTTCAAAACGAAATTTCCGGATTTTTTGGCTAAGTCGCCCATTAGGAGACTGGATACAATGCTAAATGTTTTCGAGTGGATTTTTCTCAGCTGTTACTTCCATCGAAGTCAAGTCTTTGTATTGGAACTGTGAAGATTGCATACATCATTAATCACTTTAAGAATTTGATGGTAGAGGACAGAAGGACTGCATAGATGTCCACGCTCAACCCCCACCCTCCCCCCCCCCAAAAAAAAAGCTGGTAAGATCAAGATCAAGATCAAGCATCTGATTGTACATGTCGCAAAATTTGGGACACAGGCGACCAGAGGGCAGTGTGGTTACAGGTACGCCACTAGCTTTGGTGTCAACTCGAACAAAAGTGATATTGTTCTGTTCTGCGCACATAATCATTGGAAAAACTAATTTGACTAATTAACTTAACTAATTTTAACTGGACATCTGACATTGTTTGATGCTACAATAGTTTGGGGAATTTTGCATGTTTCTTAAAAAGTTGCAATTCAAAGACCTCGCATGTTGACATTCCTGTCTAGCATCTCTTACGATGGCAATGGATCACCCCTGACAAAGACAATAGACAAGAGTGTCAAAACATTGGGTCTTTGATTTGTAACTTTTTAAGCTACCTTCTAATTTCTCCAAATCAAACTATGGCTGACCGTCAAAGAGAAAGGGAGTGTGAAATAAACTAACATCAACTAGACCTGACTTACTTTGTGAGGACATGAAGAGAATAAGCTATGGAGGCAGCTTGTTGCAGTAATTTAATATCGTCTTCTCCTGACTGTGAAGTGTGGCCATTGACTTGACAGAAATGTGATGCAAGAGGATAAAGCTACAGTGAATGCAAGAGAAATAACCAAAAGAAAATTCACAAAAGCCAAATATCTATATTGTATTATGCTGTTCCAAGAAATACATGTAAATAACTTACAAATAACAGGACTGCAGCCAGAGTAATGTTCTTACCTTGGCAATATCAGGGGGACATCATTTTTTTTATTTCACTTTGTGCATAATGTGTTAAAAACATCACAATTTAAGCCAGACTATTTGCTCATAAGAAAACGGGATGTTACCAAGGCAGGTGCCTCCATTCACCTCACACCATCCCCAGAGACCCAGAGCTTAGACATGCAGGGGGATGGAGGGGAAGACAGTTAGAAAATTTTATATTCCTCACTGCCGTTTTTGTTTCCCGTTTATAATAATAATATTAATTATTAAGGCTTTCTCCTTCTGCACCCATTATCTGTGCTTGGGTCTCTAAGGCTGGCTGCAGACACGAAAAGTCACGAAAGACAAATACTTTGTAGGGTGATATGAATGGTTTCTCAAAGAGCACAAGGTAAAACCATTCTCAAATCTATGTTGTACCTTTGTTGCTTCTGTGGATTCATCAGACATCACCAGAAAATTTAGCAGTTTTCCTAGATCTAGCATTAGGTTGCATTCCTCACAGCAAACCTACAAATTAAAAGAAATTAAGTTAATTTGAACTGTAGTCTGCAAGAATACCAAGAATAATGAATTTGATCAATCTAACATGAAACAGGTTTGCAACATCAGCCAAATATCATACGTTCCTTTCTTATTTATCATTAACGACTTTGAAGTGATAGCTTCAAAAGGAGTTCAACAGCAGCTGGACTAAATCACATTGCAGGTCACCTTTATTTTTGCTGATCCTGACATACAGTGTACACATATCAAGACTGTCCAAAACAGTGTCAATGGGACAATATCAAAGAACAGAAGCACTTGTCCACTTCTATAAAGTTCACAGTATAAAAATAATGATTGTTGAGAAACAAAGTCTAAGTTAGACTTTGCTTTGTTTAAATACCCAGCCCTTTGATTCTGCAGAAGAAAATTTAGTATACCGATTTTCTTCAACAAACAACTGTAGCAATAAGATAATAATATTATTGTTTTTAAACACAACATCATAATAATATTGTATCCATAATTTGAAACATAATTAAGTAAAGTAGGATCGCCCAGGTGAGTGTAGTCCTGAGAAGGACTGTTTAAGATGACATTGTCTGACGTTTTGACAATCTGAGAATAAGACATCTTCAGAGTCAAGTGATGTGTGAAACATCAGTAGATATTATAAGAACTCCGGTCGTAGATGTCATTGGTCAACTTATTCATGATGTTATTGGTCGACTGTCAGTTGAGCTTACATGTGGATGTAATTCGCTGGGAAGACTAAACAGTGATTGGTGTGTTTGGGTTCAAAGCATTTACAATAATTTGAACCCCTACATGTATGTTATCAATACAAATAATCCTACCATCAAGTAAAAGATCCAGCAAATTTAAACTGATAAATTACAGAAGAATTTTTGCTCACCTGAACACCTTTAATTATCAATATCATTTTGGACCAGTCTAAGTTCCATGTTAATATCCTGTTCTCTCCAACCTATTAAGTTTACAAAAAACATAACAGAAATTACATTGACTATGTCATCTTTCTTTCCTTTACTGATTTCTTCCCCGGCATAGCAACTCTCCTCTTTTCCCACTTTGAACAAGTCAAGATTTTCTATGTTATCATGCAATAATCTTCGGTATTTAATTACCGCGTAACAATTATTGGATGAGGTTGAGCATGTTAGCGATAATTATCAAGGCCAAAGTTTGTGTTATCTACTGAAGCCGAAGGCTGAGGCGGATAACACAAACTGAGGCCTTCATAATTATCGCTAACATGCGAAAACCGAATTCAATAATTGTTTTATTATGCATATTCCTGAGCTGAGCTCCGCCATGACAAAACTGATCAAACTGCTGGTTAGTGTGTCAGGTGACGTCACTTCTGCATGCATAAAACTATTGTCTGTAGGTATGACGTCAATTCTACGTAATATAAAATCTATTGTCTGTAGGTATGACCTAAGAGAAACAGAGCAAGCAAGAATTAGCTACCTGCTTATAGCCAAATCGAGCTGGTGACACCAATGTATAATAATAATTATTATTATTATTAACAAATTAAATTAAAATAAATTAAAGTGACTCTAGGTTAATAAAGATGATGGTAGAGAAAGTAGGGAAAAAAATGTAGGTTTGCTGTGCATTACATGAAGTAAAGTAAGAAAGCAATGAATGTACTAGGTGTGTTTTGCATGTACATAACATGATAATGGAGTGGAAGGAGCACATGAATAAAGGGCTTACATTGTAGTTTCTAAAGAAACTGAAAAGAGTACAGCTGTAAAAACCTGAAAATTTAGTTTTATCAAACAAGTTGATAAAATTCAAATTGTTGCTGCAAAAAGATCAGATGGCTGACCTTTCAAACATTTCTATGGAAAAAGGGGAGACAAGATAAGGAAAACGAATGAATAAACATATTTCAACACATCTGGAATTTGATGTCTCCGTGTAATGGGTGGTTTAAATCTTCAAAAACACAACTATACTAATAGATCTCTGAGTAATGAAGTGAAAGGGCACAGAGGCCTACTGAATAAATCAGAGTCATGGGCAGTATTCAAACCACCAACCTCCACAACACTACTCAGGTCACTTATCTTTGGGCGCTTTCCTTTTGTCAGAACTGGCCGACAAGATCCAGCAGTTTACAAAGAAAATGCAGCAATTTGAACTTAGGAACACTTGCATGATAATCCCGCGCATTCTTCTGGAGGAGTATATATGATCCTTGAAGTGTGTTAGTTTGAAGGCCTTGCAGAGTTAGTCCTTCGAAATGCCTGGTCTGGCCAGTCAGTTCTGTCAAATGGAAAGCGTCCCAGGTTTTTCATTTGACAAGGTGTCTCACTGGTCTGCAGGCTCAACGATGTCATATGCATCAAACTTGTTTATGCAATACTGATGTTGTAATAAATCCATGCAAAAGATCATAACCTAGTTGTTTGGAGGCAGGTGATAGGACAACAAGAAATAAGAGTCCTTGGCAGTACCGGTATTCAAACTTACAACCTCTGTGACATGGTACCCTGTTGAGAACTAAAAGCATAGACCTTGGGCAAATATACCGGTAATATACCTCTGTTTTATTGCTAATTAGCCTTCAGAATTACTAAAACAAGCAAATTTCAAAGAATAAATTATTTGTTTCAAAATGAGGGCAGTACATGTAGGTTTAATAAACATAAATACAAAAGAATGTAAAGGAGGTCGCCATTTATGAAAGTGGTCTAGACAGTACATCTTTACAACCCTAAGGAGTAATTTATACACAGTGACACAGGAATACAAATCTTTTATTTGAATCTCACCTTTGATTGATCATTATTGTTTATGATTGCTCTTTGACACCATTCACAATGTACCTCAATAGAAAGAAAATGCAAGCATGAAATTCAAAGGCATTTTTGTGCCCTCAGTTACATCATGGGTAATTAGACTAAGTTGATCAAGGTAAATTGACCTCCATAAGGTAGCCTGAATGGCAGGCAAAAGAACCAGTGGGAGGAAGACGAGGAGGTTGCACAAGGAAGAAGGGAAGGGAATGCCTGGAAGGAAGCTATTGTTTAACCCCCTAATTAATATGCATACATACAGCAGCTGCAAAATCGCTAAAACTGTCAAATGACATTCAATCAAAATTGCTCCATGCAGGAATGTTGTATATCACACATTTTTTCTAAAAACTCTCATGGAGTAGAGCGACACAAAATGCGGTTGCCTGAAAAAGGAGCAATCTTTCAATGACGTGCGTGGAGTTTGAGAAAGGAGTTTACTGGTGGAATATGGCTCAACAAAGCTTGTGTGGATTTGCTCAGACCATCGCTGAAGGAGGAATTGTTTAGTGTTGTATGGGCTGAACGCCTAAGAAATGTAGCTGGAATCAATATTTCAAGAATACTCCACACCTTGTTTGCAACGTATGTGTACGTAAAATCAAACGCTGTTGCTATAATTTCAAACTTCTATCCAAAAGCTTTGCATCAGATAAAAAAAGACAATGTTGGTGGCGTCGGTTGAGGTGGACATTTAGATTATTTGTGAGAGAGGCTGACAGCTTGAAAATAGTGTGACACTGAATTTAACCAATCAGAGGGAATTAGGTTGGTTATTGAGGAAAATTTAATTCTAGCTGATCACAATAATTATTTTTACATTCAGAATCTGAGCATTAAACGGGGGGCATCCCCTTTCCTTCTTCTGCATGCAACCTCCTTGTTCTTCCGCCAGCTCTCCCTACCCTTCCTCTTCAAACGCCTGCCACACAGGCTATCCATAAGGTGATTAAGACGCTGATGTTGCAAGTGTTAACTAGCCCTTCCTCCCAGTGCTGTGTCATTTTCACCATTTGTAACCTCTTTGTTTAGGCTTTTCCTGAATACCTTATCAACAAGAAGGATGAAACCGTTTAAACCAGAAAAGACCTGCAAGCCCTCTGGTATTATTAAATTGAATAATTAAATGCAACCGGTTCAAGTTGCAAGTGCAGTAAAACGGTATCCTTTACTTGGGAAACGAAGAAAAGTTGAGCTCAACTGTTGAATACCCTGCCATTTATTTGCATTTATAAGAATAACATCTATACGGAAGATATCGTTGACGTCACCTATTGTCATTAATATGCCAACCAGAGCCTCATTGGCTGTCAAAACAAAGGATCTTTCGTTCTTGTGGTTGGCAAATTTGAATAACAAAAGCAATGTTTGTAAACAGATATCCTCCCTATTGCATTCTTACTTGCTCTTCAAAGCACGCTGCCCAATGCTAACAAAGGTGGTAGGGTATTCAGCAGTTAAGAGGTTGAAAAAACCCGTTTATGCTGCTGTTGTAATCAAGTGATTTCAATGCTCACCAACGCTGAACCTCCTAGTTCAGTGCGTTTCTTCAGTCCTTTCTGCATAGCCTGTAGAACCTTGAAAGCAACAGTAAGAGCAACAGTTTTTCCGCACGCCAGGTGCACATCGGCCTTAGTTCCGAGCAGGCAACGAAAAATATTATAATACAAGCCGAAATCAACAAGACAAAGCTAACGTACGTCTTTAAAACAACAGCATCTAAGAAATGAGTTTGTAAGTCCTTAAAACACATCCTCAATAAAAATATTACCTTCCTCGTTTGATACTTCGCAGGGATGATCAGTGGGAATAAACTTCCGAAAAGTCTTTCTGAAATGTGAACTAAGAGTTCCCATGAGCTTTTATCCGCCATATTGTATGATCTCACGTGGAGGGGACTGGATACGAAATTGGACGGTAGGTCACTCGTTGCAGCACAGGAAGCCCACACTCACTTAACGCTCAAATTCGCCATTTTCAGCCGCACAATGCAAATGACAATACACAACAAGTGAGATAGGTTTACGTTTACTTTGAGCTTCAACATAGTCATTTCTCGATGTAAGTTTACGATATTAGGACTCTTCAATATTTCCCATACATTTCTTTATATTTTGAACATACAAACAGCCACACCGTTTGTGTGGGCTCCCTGTGGTTGCAGGTTTATACACAATTAATAAAGTAACCCAAAACCCTCAACTTGGCTAACCCTAGGCCTAAGGTTGGTTTTGGGCCTAGGGTTAGCCAAACTGAGAGTTTTGGTTACTTTCCAAAAGGTAAAACAATGACCCGTAACTAGTGACCTGTGGAATGCAACCTGCGTGTTAGCCCCGCCGGAAATGTGCGGTTGTAAAGTCCGTTACACCAATTGAAAACCCACCTAAAATTCTTTATCAATACAATATATACTCAATATCACTTGCCAACACTACTCATCAATACTGGTCACTATATATTAACTAACGTTTCTTTACATGACCGACTCCTTGTCAACACTCGTTATTTTACGTTACTCGCCATGACCACAGCACTAGCGGTAATTCAGTGTTCTACTAATATAACTACACTACATGAAAAGTCCACCTAAACTTCTTTACACGATACTTCACTAAATACTACCGATCGATACTAGTCACCCTACATTACCTAACGGATACTTTACATCACCTCTCGTCACCACACTGCACTTATCATGACTACACAGTGCTAGCCGTTGCTGTATGTTACTATCCGTTGCTACACATTACACGCCATTATTCCAAGTTACTACACGTTCTTAGCCGTGCCCACTCAGCACTAGCCATCAGTAATCGTCACTAGACGTTATTCCACATCACTACCCGTTACATACACGTAAGTACTCGTCACCCGAAGTTTCTGCACATATTAATAGCCGTTATTCCACTTTACTAGCTGCTACTACTCGTCATATGACATTACTATACATCACTAGCTGTTGCTATTCCCTTTTTTCAAAAATTCCACTATGAAGTCCTTTAGCAGCAGCAGAAGGTTTCGGCTCCCGGGACGTTTTGCAGGAAACACTTAAATCTTAAAAGTCTCTGCACTACAAGAGTCAAATAAGGGCGCTTTCGAAGACTAACGTGAAATGGACGAAATTATGTATATGAAATTAATCATATGAATCATTATTGAACTGCGGATATGAAATCAAGTGAAGTTATGATCTTCGCAGTTCTAGACGCAATTTTAGCAATTGCGTAGACTTCGACGGGGTTTGAACCCTTGACCTCGTGATGCCGGTGCGACGTTCTAAGCAACTGAACTATGAAGCCATGGATAAAGGGTGTAGTTTCTAAAGAAACTGTGGTGCAGCGTCTGTGGGGAGGTAGTACACATAAATTTGGTTTCATCAACGGAGTTGATAATGTAAATTGACCAATGATGTTGGGAGCTGGTCGTTTGTGGGTTCAAATGTTCCCGTGATGAATAAATCAACGAATAAAGTGATATATATGAATAATGAATCTTACATGTATATTGAACTGCAGTTATGAAATCAAGTGAAGCCACGATCCTCGCAGTTATGGAGTGTCGCATCGGCATCACTAGGTCACAGGTTCAAACCCCGTTGAAGTCCTGAATTTTTCAGGCTTCTCTACGCAACTGCTAAAATTGCCTCCATAACTGCGAAGATCATAGCTTCACTTGACTAACAAAAAAGTAAATAGGACGATGAGACAAAATGTGTGAAAGTTAAGGCATAGTGTCAGGCGTTCGTAGCCTTCGACCCGAAGGAAGAATAAACTGCTAATTACACACAATATTTACCAATAGCACCATGCCCCTTAGGGACAATGCGTCATTGCATTGGTAGCGTGGAGAAAACAAATATCTGTTAAACTGCGGACAACACGCAGATGTTTTAATATTCTGCACTAAACCACTCTAACCACTCAAAACACGCATACAGCAAGGTAAAATAAAAATCCTGCTGTGCCCAATTGCATTTCCAAAATTTCCCTTCTTTTGGTACTTTGGACTGGTCTGCCGCCTGGCGTTCTTGGTTCTTCCTCCCCCTTGATCGCAAGGTGTCTGATCTGAACTAGAAGATTGCCCACGGGATTCATTATAATGCTCAGTGCCTTTCTTCTTTCTGACCCTACGTCCCTTTAGCCTGTTTCTGTGGATGTCAGCTGGAAAGTATAGAACACCTCTTTTTCTTCTATCCTCCTGTCCAGAGTGGGTATGCTTCAATTTGTAACTACACCAATCAGATCAAGCCAGTTGATCCAATGTACTGGAATTACTGGAATATTGTCCACCGTTGCTTGCTTGAAAACTCACCATAAATTGCAGCTCATTCAGCTGACTGCATAACATTTTGTTCCTGTTCAATCGTCATCTCAAGCATGACTGAGCAGTGCTATGACAAACAATGACTTTTCAGAAAGGGGAAGTGTGCGCTATTTATATTTGCCTTTCTGTTGTCTAATGTTCAAAGCAACAGTAACTCCTTCAATAACTTTGATGGCCAGCACATGACTGTTTCCAAAAAGGGAAGGAAAAGCAATTCTAACATGAAAAAAACTGTTGACGTTGACTGACAATTTGACACGAAAATATGGTTTTATCAAACAAGCTGACAAAAGGTGAATTGCCACCACTCTGACATAGGGTAAACACTCAAAATCATGATAACTTATTAATTTAACTGACAAAACCAAATTTTCATGTTTTATTCTCATGCCAAGGTACACTGTAGCACCATTGTTTCTTTCGAAACTAACCCCTCCATGCAACACTTGGACAAACACACTGAAAGTCGTCCTCGCCATAATGTGATGATGAGATTTGCCTTGGTCTTGGAACTCAGGTTGATCCCAAGGGAAACAGTAAGTGGCTTGAGAAATGTAAAACTCGATAAACAAACAGCACACTTAATTGGCTGAAAAACAGTGATAAAAAATGCCAGAAAAGTACAAACACACCGAAAGTCGTCGTCGCTATAATATGATGACGACTTTTGCCTTGGTCTTGGCATAGTTAGTAGAAAAATGAGGGGGGAAATGAAAAATGAGATGTAGAAAAATGAGTGGGGGCTTGAAACCACTCGCTTTACTAACTATGGTCTTGGAACTCAGAAAATGCCAGAAAAGTATCACCAAAAAAAGGTTGACACACCTAATTGTGCTTGCAACACCCTTTTACAAATTTAAACGTCTGTGAGTATGGGAGTAATCATGTGTCATGTAAGTGTAACGGAATATCCCTTAACACAAGCTGTCAAAACATCAGTCAACAACAAGTCAATAGCGACCTTCAGATTGGAGTACGAGGACGACTATGATATTTAAATGTAGTTGCGTGATTTTGCTTCCTTTTTTTTTTTAGTTTGGAGTATGTAAGTGCAATGTAGTGATACTGTACTGTAAGTATGTATTTTTAATGGAAAAATACAAATAGAAATATTCAAAAATAATAATAAAAAAAAAACGAGGACGACTATGAGCATGAGTTCTCAGTTCTGAGCCTGCCCATTTCAAAACATTTTGTTCTCTAAACCTAACATGCATGCCCAGCACGGAAAACTCACACTCGTAGTCGTTCTCATACTCCAATCTGAAGGTCGCTAATTTCACCTTGAAGGAGGCAAGAATAGCTAATTAAAATGAAACCAAAGCAATGTTAATTTGAGGCCATTTTGGAATATTTTTTACTTAAAAGCTTTCAGTGGAGGAATAGCCTGTTCCAGGCTCCCAGTTGGTAGGGAAAGAGAAAAAAATGCGTGCGAAAAATGAGTGGGGGCTTGAAACCACTCGCTTTTCCCACGCGGTTGTTTTCGTTTTCCCGACTATCTGGGGGCCTGGAACAGGCTAGTGGAGGAACTACGGAGCGCCCAGCTGTTCCATGGATCAGTATCCTGGACGTTTGGACAGATTGCAATAACACAGCATCAAGCTCTGTTTCCATTGCTTCTATCGTGTTTATACCACGCTTCCTAACATCCTTAGCTTTCGTTAATCCAAGTCACTGTGTTCGAAAAACTCCGTCATTTGTGCACATCTGAAGAACTTCCTAGAAGAAGAACTTCCCAGTAGTCCAGATTAAATTCTTCCTTCTTGAAGGTAGTGTAGAAACGTCACGGAATAACACATTCCCCAAATAAATTTTCTGTGAGAGGATCGACGGTGTATCAACACCTGGTATCAAGCTTGTTTCTGCTTGTGAGTTTTCTTGTTCTTGCATATCACTCGTAAGCGACCTTTTCTTCTCACAAATTTGCATCCTGAACACATCAGCTTCAAAGCACTTCGTACTTTATAAGTTCTTATAGTAATTAAGGTGTAAGCAAAGCCACTTTGGCGACAATTACTCCAAATTGCTCGAGCCGATGAAAACATCTTATCCAATATGGCGATGGACGAACTCGCTCCAGTCTTCTTTCACCATACGTTCTCCAAATGCATTAATGAACGTTGACGTCACAACACTAATTGCTTATTATTCTTCTTGTGGTATTAAACGTTCTAATTAAACTTAGGAGGAATTAACCTTTCTTCGAAATAAAAATGGAACAAACAAATGGAAGCAACGTTCTCGAGCATTCGGAAAAAGATGAGGCAGACGAATCAGTTAGGTAATAACCGGCTAATTGTGTTAAAAAAGAGCAATTTTTGTCTCTTACCATTTTTCACTTCGCCTCTTGTTTAATGGGCAACGTTCGATTCTCCTTTTCATTCCCTTTCTTTTGGCTCTTCCTCTTTTCTTTACTCTCGGTTACGAGGTCACGTGGTATACCCTAGCAACGTTTCCCTGGTTTCCTTTCAGACCAAATAGACGAATTGCCCTGTCTGTCAACACAGACATCAAGCCAAACAAAATGGCGCAGCACCAGGACTATAAACTTGCTAGATTTGCAAAGTATGGACCACCTTCTCTGTCACCGGAAGATAAAGCAAAGCACGAGAAAGGATTTGTTCTCGATGCAATCGCTGTAAGCACTCTTTCCGATGATTCTGGCCGAGCAAATCCAAAAATGGCTACTGCCATACCGCCATATAACGCCCAAAGAGACAAACACGCTAAAGGATATTTTGAAAAACCTGTCGTGCAAAAGCTTTTGAAAAAGACAGAACAGGTATAGTGGTTGTATTTGATCTGAGACAATAACTGATGCATATTTTGTTAGAAATGCTTCAGATATGCATATGTACTTGCATGTACTATATATCCAAGCTTCATTCAGTCAAATCAAATTGCAAAGCCCATAGTTAGTAGAGGGGAAAATGCAAAGCCGTAATGTGCAGCTATACGTAAATCAGTTTACATCGTTCAAGCAAGAACTTCTGCTTACTACATGGAAATTGTGGTAATAAACAAACAAACAAACAGGCCCATTGTTTACATCGTACAAAATGTTGACGGGTGGCCAGACAGACCCAGTAGACCAATCAGTCCCATCAATCGCTGGTTGGACCCATTCTCCATAAACAATGGGGAAACTTGTGCTGCCAAATGTACTAATGCTAATATAACACTAAACCTTCACAAAAGCCCTTAGCTAAAGAGCTAATTAGACATGTTATGACAATATTGATTTAAAAAAAAAAAAAAAGAAATGGCCAATGAGGTCTTTAGACAGTGTCCCTGACGTAGCGTGGAAAACAACATTATTCAGAAAGAGTCTTAATGAAAGCCATCCTCATTTGAATGGAAGCATGAAAATCCTTATCTTCCCTTGGTTGGGGAGTGGAAGGCAAGTACTCTGTAGCTGTTTAGGGAAGGGGAGGGGTGGGATTTTTTCAGATACCTACTGACCATTTGACTTACCACCAACCAGTTGGCTCAGAGCATCAGGCTGTCATGCACGAGGTCATCAGTTCGACCCCGGCAGCCCGGACCAACACTCAGGGTCTCTAAAATAACTGAGGAGAAAGGGCTGCCTTTGCAAATTGGCATAATTTATACACACTAATAGCTAGACTCTCTCATCTTCTCCAGTATGGACGATAAACCATAGGTATTGGTTTGGTGTTGGTTGATGTGTCTGCATATGTTGCTTGCAAGTTTGTTTACATGGATAGTGAAAACCAGGCTTTAATCCATTCACTCCTCATTCACTCCTCATGCATCCCAGGTCACGCTCCCATTTGATGGGTAAAATCGTCTGGCGTTACTGTTAGGTCTCACTCCCAAGACCTCAATTCCTTATGCTGAGGGTCTATGAATGCTTGTGTACTGAGCTGGTATTTCCTTTTAAGATCATTAATTTATTTTACACTTTTTACTATACATTGGCATTTACAGTTAGAATCTCCACAAGAGCCCTTTCTTCAATTCCTTTCCGTCATTATAACCATGTATCAGCACGTCTTTGAGGTAATTGACCAATATTAATGTGTTGCCTTAACTTACAGGGCCCCCCTGGTGATTCAATAACTGGCAAGCAGATGGATAAATTTTATGATTCAGGCATGATGGGTACCTATATCAAGCTTCGCAACAGTGCTGGTGCAGGTGAGTTTAATGTTTGCATAGCCATTCAAGACTTATTCAAGAGCTCTAAGCAAACAATTCTTTAATTACATGTATAATGGAACCTTTGCTTGGTTTTAAGTTAGTTTGCAAAATGGCAGGATATTCTAATGTGAGGCTTTCTCTAAGATTTCAAGTTACTCAGGTCTCAGTGAAGGTAAATTTTGGTATCTCTCTCAAATTTCATGTTTTTGCAAATCTTGAATCTGTGGGCTGTGAAGTACCGTATATATTTCCCGAAAAAAAATTTCTGAAAAATTAATTTTAAAACCCGCTAAAATCGTTTTTCTTTGTTTCCCGTCATAATCTGTGTGCGAAAAATGATTGACGTATCAGTATTGTCAATCACACGTGAAAAGATTGGGTTTCAATTGACAGCCTTCACACACAATCTGCTACCTTAGCATGTGCCAGAATGCTGATTGGTTCAGCATAATTGGCTGTCAAGTAGGGGGCAGAGTTTTTCAGCAGACCATGAACTGCACGCGGAATCTCTAAGATGATTTTCTAGGGCTTTATTTTGACGCCAAAATTACAACTTTTCGGACCTCCTCTCCCGACGAGTTTTAAGATTACTCGAAAGGCATCAAACGTTTTTGTTCAAGAATTTCTCTTCGGGATGACTTAATCAGCACCCTGAATTTAGCACCTCAAATTTTGGAAAAAGAGTCTTTTGAAAGAAGTCCCAAGTCGAATCTTTAGAAATCTTCTTCATCCACTGTTCATTGAACGTAATTGAAAATACTTTGAAGTCTTACCCACAATTTTAGCACTTTAATGCAATGATCATTGTTTTTATGAACTTTGACATATGATTGATCTTTTTCTGGTAATTGTTGAGAGGAATTTCTTCATTCAATTCAACACAGTTTTTCTATAGATTTTTGCATTACACCAAGAACATGAGCAGAACGTTTGTAGATTAGATCAGACACTGGACACCTGAAGCAGCCTTTTTTTTCAAATGTTCCCACAGATGAGCTGCACCCCCGATTTTCTAGTGATGATTTTTTGGAAAAAGGGTGCCGCTTATCTGCAGGCGTTTACCGTACTGGTGGTCAGGGGACCAAGTGGTGAAGAAGCACCTGTACAGAGTGAGCCAAAAAAAAGGAATGATAATATTATTGTTATTAATAAGGGAAGTGGTTTGAAAAGATTACTCTACTTGTTTTCATAATACAGGGTAACAATTTCTGTTGTTATATAAGCTGAAAATTTTCTCCCAATAGCATGTTCTCTTATTGGTTACTTCAAGGTCACATGACATCTGACAATAAAACTGTTTCCGCCAAAACAAAAGTCTCTGAGCGGGCAACAGTGCAAAATATGTGACATCAGAGGGTAACAGTGCACTGTTACCCGCGAATGTTGACCGACGACCGCTGTTGTTGTTGCCATTGCACATTTTTCTTTTTGTGCTGTGTAACAAATCACTCAATGACTGGTCCCTCAGGAAACAGTTCATTTTGTTTTCCTCGGGACCAGTCATTAAGTGTTTAGTGTGGCTGGCATCATTTTAGGTGCTTTTGCCCATGGTGATAAATTCTAGACTTAATGGTGATGGTGACAGACAAAATGCCTGTTTATCTTGCAACGAGAACCCAAGGGGTGTGTGCACAAAAGAATTTAATCAATTAAACGTGGTCACATTTCCGTGATCCCTGCTGTACATTATTAGCAAGTTTTTGTTTCTTTCACTCAAAGGACACTCCAAAGATCAAGTTGGTGGTCATGGATTGTTCATGGAAAACATCCCTCCTCTTAATGGATACCATGGTTGTTTTGGATTTCGAAGGAACACTCCTTCACTTCGAAACTTTCCATCAGTATTCACAGGTTAGTATTTAAAGAAAAACATGGTTTTTTTTTTTTATTTCCCCACACTCTTTATGTATATATATATTTTTTCTAAATTTGTATCAGTCTTATCACTGATGCACGCAAAGAGTTTCTTGCAGCAGCTTCCTTTGATTGAAAAGAATCATTCTGTGCGATGTAACCTTATGATAAGATGCATGTAAGATCATACACATGGAGTGGTTCCCCAGTTGTCCTATGCCAAAAACTCATGATTGAAGTGTATGGTAAACTTAAAGGAATAGAGCTTAAACATGCTAAATACTAAGAATGGGAAGAAAACCTTAATCCTAACCCTAAGCCACTATAATACCTTGATTTTATGAATTGTTGTATTTGTATTTGCAGTACTTTTTTTCCTAAGTGAAAATGTGACAATGCTCTCTATTTGGAGAAATTGTACATGAAAAAAAGGTTC
This sequence comes from Montipora capricornis, assembly GCF_036669925.1. Lineage (NCBI taxonomy): Eukaryota > Metazoa > Cnidaria > Anthozoa > Scleractinia > Acroporidae > Montipora > Montipora capricornis. The sequence goes on from NC_090883.1 coordinate 40,760,695, forward strand.
TTTTTTTTTGCAGGGAAAATTGACAGTCGTTCACTAGTGCCATAACAAGGCCAGTCTACTTGCAAGTGGTAAACATGACACTCTATAAAGACTATAATTATGGTGTGCTCCTGGCCAGATAACAAGGATCCATTCTGGTACAAAAATTAACGACAGTCTTTGAATGTGAAAATGAAATTAATGTATGGCAATGTGATATGAATAATATATTTCAAAAATAGAAAGGGCTGTTGGCAGCCGTACACTAAATTTGTCCATGCTATTTATCTGTGCATGGAATTCATCACTTTTTTCTACTCTAAAAATTCTGTCCTGTATGCATGACTGTATAACCAATGATTTTTGGAAACTCAACTCCAAACAAAAAGAGAGAATTGGGATATCCTTCCGTGCAACATCCTTGAGCCAGAACATTTTATGCCGTAAGCAGTATGAGCACCTTGTTTATGCTTTGATTGAAATGATGTGTTGTTACTGTTGAAAAGCTGGGACCCCGCTACTCTATTACTATATGCATGTTACATGTACTTCTGTTATGCCAAAATTAATAATTATTAATATGTGTCACAACATGCCTTTCACTGTCACATTTTTTTTGACAACAAGTTGTTTCTGGTTTCCATCTACTGAGTGCGATAATAAAAGAATTGAGAATTTGAAAATGTTTTTGTTTCCCTGTTTTTGAGAAGGGAGGGTGGAGGCAGGTTCAAGACCTGTTCTGCCCAAAACTACATAGTTCAACATCTCGGCTGCACTTGTAAATTAATAGCTAACTCGTTTGCCCCCGAACATTTGGAATTCTGAGCAGTTGTTGCTGTTATTCTGTTCTGTCATTTCATTGATTGATTGTGTTTCACTGTATGTAATATGCATGCACAGAGAGTGGATGCCCTGATTTGCTGTTTGGGAAGTTGGATGCTCCAAAATTCTGTGGTAGGGTTTGTCCTTTTGCATGTATCAACCTCATTCCCTCAGTCTCTCTCTTCCTGTTCTTGTAACTGTTCATAGGGAATGAAGACAAGCTATTGATTTATTTAGGCACGAGAGCAATAATATTATTGATTCATTTCATTAGTGGTTAGAGATATTATTATTTTCAATTATTATTATTTTTATTATTAATATTATGATTATATTATTATTATTATTATTATTATTTATGAGGAGGCTCATCAAAGTGAGGTAAAGCATCCATCATTTACTCTCCTGGACATGAAGGAGGGAATTATAATAAGTGCACATTAGAAAGGTGTCTATAAGATTTCAAATACTGCATGTTAGTGGGTATCTACTGTAGCATTCAAAGTACACTGTATGTACTAATAATTTTTCTTGAAGAAATTTCAAGTCATAAGTTTAATTTTCAAAGTCAGTGAGAACATTTTAGAAGCAGACTGAAATTCTCACAGTTAGTCATTGGTAGGTACATGTAATGCAACCTTCCTGAAAAATCTAGGTTTCTATTATAGTTTGATAAAATTAATGTAAAGGTAAACACACCTGCCTTCACAATAGGGGAGCAGGATTTATGGTGAGGTTTGAAGTTGTGTTTCTTTGGGGAATCTGAATCTGGGTTTTTGAATCTAAAATCTGAGTTTTTTAACTAAAATCCAATAGTGGATTTGAAGGTAAAATATCCAAAGTCTGGGCAGATTCTGGATTTTTTGGGCTTATGATCTCTACATTTTTTAGCGGTCTATATCAGAAAAGAATGAATATATGGCAAGCAGTCTTAAAGACAAAAAAAAACCCTGAGTGAACAAATCAGTCACCTGTAAAGTCTCCTAGAAATGATATTGAATCACGGAAATAAGTACAAGGTTTCCACTGCTATGGAAATAACAAAACTTCTTTCTGACAGAAAGTGACACAGATAAGGTGGATAAATAAGCTTGTACAATTCAGGAAATAGGCCATGGCATTTATCATAGGAGGGAAAAATGCATTTCAAAATCATGTAAATTGGAAATTTACATGAGTCCTAAATCTGCTCCTATATACATATGTAATTAAGTGAAGTATGATCGGCAGGGTGAGTGTAGTCCTGAGAGGGCTTCCTCAACCTGAGCAGAAGTAATCTTCTTAGGCAAATGATCAGTGTAACACCAGCAGATGGCATAAACACTCTGGTCGTTCATGTGATTGGTTAACTACACTCACCTGGATGATTGTACTTCACTCAATTATGACGCCTTCTAAATGTTATAGTAATATTACTTTGTATTCTGAATGTGCCAATTTCACAACCAAAAAATCCACTTTCAGATTTTTGGTTTCTCGGATCAAGTACCCAGTCTCGGATTTTCCCAACGAAACACTCCCAGAGTTTGTTGGTTCTCATCTCCCTGTTCAAGGGTTTTGTCCAGGTACATGTAATATGGCTTTTCCCTTCCTCAAAACCAAAATTTGATAATTTTGATTTATTTTTTTCCTAGTGTCATCAATTAGCACTCCTGTGCTTAAATATTTAACCTTACATAAATCTTAGATGTTCAAGCTTCTTGAATATTAATTTTGCCTAAAGATGTACGGCTCAAAATGAAATTCTGAGATGGGCATCACCAATACCCATCCTCTTTGTCATGAAAGTTATGTCATTTTGCTTAAAGTGCTACTGTGATCAAATTTTTATCCCTTGAGTTTTTTGGTTTATCACATAGAGTACCATGAAACATTAAAAACGCTGTTTACCGTTTGGAAATATCTGCATTGGTTCCGGAGATATTTAAGTTTGAAAAAAGTGTAAAATATGCAAATGAGAAGGCTGATGACGTCATTCACCCAACCCAATAGAATATCAAGAATATAAATAGAGCTACCTCGGTCAATTTGCAACAGAGACCATTGAAACTTGAAATAGTTCTGAAAGAACTGAAGAAATTGGTTCCCATGGCAACTCACTCTTTTCCAGTTCTCTCCAACCTGATTTCAATATTCTGGTGATCTCAGGCTAGAAACACATTTACCAAGGCCACAAACTCGACCCAACATCTTTATATGCTGGCAGGATCATGCAGATGAGGCATCATTTGCAAATATCAAAACAGAATGCCAAAGGTGGTCTGCAAATCTTTTAACATCAGGGAGGTCTGGAACCCAGTATGTTGCCATGGTAACAAAAATGGTATGCTCATATTGTGGAACACATCTACTAGAATCTTAGTGCAAAGAACCAAGTATTTCTGATACAAATTGGCTGAGATATCTTTCTCCATCATACTTGATCAAAATTTGGTTGGGTTTATGACGTCATCACTTGGCTAATTTGCATATTTAAAAAACTTCAATATCTCCAGAACAAAAAGAGATATTTGAAAATGGTAAACAGCATTCTTCTTCTCGTACAGACTACGTGTTTATGTGCCAAAATGGTTTAGATAGGGAAGATGCAAATTTCGTCACAGTAGCACTTTAAGAATGAAGGAAACTTTTTATCTAAAAATCATCAAAAAACAAAAGACATTTTGATTTTTTAGATATTTTAAACATCTAAAAAATCATTCTAAATGGGAAAATTGTGATTTAAATTATTGCAATATGGTAATATAATTTTTTTCATTTTAAGGACATTGACCTCAACTATTAAAACCGCATAACTATTACTACCGTTATCATAAATACTATTGTCCAACTTTGTAGAATTTATCTTGGCTAAGTTATGTAAAGCAAGTTTAACAGACCCTATGTTACAGGCAAGGTTGTATCCTTTAAACACTGGAGATATAACAAATTGAAAACAGTAACATTAACCATAAATAATTTACGGTTGTTTGCTAAGCATGTCAGGAAATGAATTAAAAAATAGACATTGCACTTCCAGTCACACCTCTTGATTGACACATTTCAAGATAACGTTCTTCCTCACGAAGAGAGTTCAACAGTGTGTTCATGTCATTTACTACCATGTTACCATTTCCAACAAATTCAGACACGCCGCTACTTTCAGTAGATAGTAAGCCAAAACCTGCAACCATTGCCTCCTCATAATTTTCCGCAGCATTTGGATTTTTCTGTCCTTGTGGCCCCACTGATATGTCATATGCACCATTCTCTGCTGGTGCAATGGGGTAACCATTTTGCAGATCTGGTTGCTGCCCTGGTCTGCACCAATCTGAACCCCAATGTCCATCTTGAGAGTTTCTTGCAGAATTGGGCCCATTTATTCCTGAAGGTGGCAGCTTTTCATTTGACGCAACAGCTTGATGTGGATGGGATTGCTGGGGTCTATGATGGACAATCTGTAAACCAGGCTGTTGTTGTTGTGATTGATGGGTGACCTGTTGTTCTTTTGGATAAGGATAGTGACACAATCGCTGGGTCTGCCCTGGACAGGTGGATGGACTACTTTGATTTTCTGATGTAGGATACAAGACATTTGATTCCAACTGCTCATCTTCAGTTGGATTTAGATAAGCATCAAACTCTTTTGGGTCCACGTCCCCACACATCAGTTCTGTCTCATTTAAATTTGGCATCGGTGTGGCCTCTCTGTTAGGAGGTCCACTTGTTGGCTCATTTCTCAAAAGAGGTGCTCTGGCACGTCTAATGGGTTCACTACTACGGCGCACTTCACTCTTGCCATTATTTGGGAGATAGCTTCCCGAACTATCTGCTTCACAAATCACTGTGTCACTTTTTCTCCTACTTGAAGAATCATTTTGTGCAGGGGATGGTGGCATCAAGTAGGATAATGGTGAAATTTTGTGAAACATGGGACTTCTAATGATTGCCAGGTTGGACTGGCTTCCATAACCACTACTGTTGCGACTCAACCTTTTGTGGCTGCTACATGTGCTGGTCTCACTGATTCTTCTATGAGCATCTTCAGTGCTTTCAAGAGGATGAAAATTTGGGGGTTTACAATGCATTGTCATCCCTGCTGGAACCGGAAGAACAGACCCATTGTTAGGATAGTGAGGAATAACTTCTTGGTGCTGAACATTTGTTGATGGGAATGGACTAGCACGGCTGGATCGGCGGCTTCCATAAGAGGACCAACCACTTTCCTGGCTCGATCGTCTGCTTGCATCACCGTTGAGTTCCACAGGTAAATGGCTAGTTTCACTTGATCTGCGAGATGACTGGCTCATCCGACGATGAACATCATTCACCCATGAGGCCACATCCCTTTTGTGAACATCAATCTTTGGGAGAGCGACAGGGTTCGTTGGTGGTCTTGCCTCAACAGGCTGTGCAGTAGTGACTAAGCCACCACTATCAGCTGACTCCCATTCACCTTCCAGAATATCTGGAAGATGGTTTACAAAGGGAGGACTTCTGGGTGATAAACCCAATGTAGACTGCCCAACACTTCTGGGACTGCCTTGGCTTAATGGGATATCTAGGCCCCCGGGTGCTCTGTCACAGCTTGATGAAACTGTGTCAACTTCAAAATTGCTTCCAACGCAAGTCTGTGAGCAACTCCCTCCTTGGTTGATACTGCCCACTGTGCTGGAGCCGTCTCTTCCTGGAGACACTGGTTCTTGAAGCTGATTGTTTGAAACATGCGATGGAGATTGTGCTGCTTGTGAACTGTTGGATGTCAGCTGGCCTTGACTTTTTCCTGTGGTTGTGTTCTCTTTCTTGTCAGAGTTAGATGGTGGCTTCTCTCTGCTGCCTTCTGCCTTGAGCTATAGTGATCAATATAACATTATGATTATTTGTTTGACTTTATCACAAGTGCATTAGGGAGAGGTCATGGCTAACAAGTTGGTGGGGAAGGGGCATCAATGCTTAGGAGGCAGAAAATGAAATGCTAGAAAAACTTACATGAGAGGCTCAGGGAAGAGTCGGGAGATTTTAAGGATGGCCTCTCTCCATTGGCACTAGGCCTTTGCCCTCCCTGCTAAAGATGACCAATCCCACATCTTAGGAACCAGCCATGTTATGATTTGCAAGGCGGAATGTGGTCCACCAAGTGACATAATAAAACTGCTTACCACCCTCAGTTTCTCCCTTTTTTCTGTTAGTTACAAAAAGGCCAGGCAAAGTCAAACACAAGCAACTGGGGGCTCACAGCCGTAGCTTAACCTGTTTTCTGTAGCACGAAGCCACTGAGAGTATTTCCACTCCCCCCTGGATGGGATGCTAGTCCTTCTTGAGGTTACCCACAGCAGTATGTCATGGATACCCATTAATTTATACATCTGGGTTGAGGGAAACAGTTTAGAGCATTTTCTTGTCAAAGAAAGCAACAAAATGGCAGAGCTTGGCCTTGAACCTGTGACCTCAGGGGCAGGAGTTTGGTGCACTAAACTACACCACCATGCCTTCTGACTGTTTGCGACAGCTACTTGTTTTTTTTCATCGTAGTTTGCAACCTTAGCGAAGAAGGCAAAACCTGGGAAGTGACATAACAGATATTGTTCTGGGACTGGGTTTGTATGAGATCTGTAAGAATGTTGCTTGTAAAATAATAATAACTTTATGGGCTGGCTCTTGCTGATTTAACTTCTTGGGAAACAATACAACACATGATTTTGAATGAAGTTTCTTTGTTGTGAGACAGGGTGGCATATGGGGCACCAAAACCTGAATGCTCCAATCGAATTGAGCCAATGATTACTAGTTCGGATGCCCTACCACAAAGCTACAAGAGACTCTTGTGAGGTTAGGCTGTTTAACTTGGAACAAAACAACTTCTATATTTAAAAGTGGGTGTCAAGTACTGGAGGACCTCAGAGACAACACATAATTACAATGTGTGTGGCATCACTTAGTAAAGCAACCAAAAGTGTCGCCTCCCTGACCTGGTGTCAGAGCCAAACAAAGCTCATGGAAAGAATTACTTCCCAAGTTTCATAAGGAGAACTTAATTACAGAATCAACAACTTGTAATTTCAAAAAGTCTCTTAGTAATTATCTTGATAACGAATTAAACTGCTGTCTCAATTGGGCAACGGACAACGTGACAACCCACAAATTGTTTGCTGTACAATAATTATGGTCTTACAAAGTTACAATTAAAGCATGGAATGTAATGCTGATCTGCCATTACGGTTGCAGTGCATAAAGGACCAAATTATTACTCTTTTAGAAGCAAGTTCCAACCCAGGTTTGCTATGTCACACTATTTTAAGCTCAAAAACTTTACTCTGAAAGTTTTTTTAGTTTTAAATGACAGCAATAAAAACATACCCTTTTGATTGCCTGCTCTCCATGCACTGTCTTTGTGTGTTTTCTTAGTGAGCTGGGGTCTGTATATCGTTTGGTGCAGCCCGGTACTTTGCACACATACGGTTTCTAAAATGAAGAGGAATGAGGCTGTCAGCTATATTGTAGCTCATTTGCTTATCATTGAAGATCATACCCAATGGCCAAACCAAACTAGAAGTGGACCTCAAAAGTAACTGAGGTTCTCAGAAAGTCTTATTAAGTCTGCAGAATAAGTGGTCACATCCCAAGCTTTCTTTTGATGCCCACATTTATACATAGCTCTTTCTCTGTGCTTTAATCCATGAACGTTATCTATTTACATTGTACACAGAATACTGGTCCCTCTACAACTCATTTTTCTGGTTCAAGGAACCAACAGTACATTACCACTACATAATTATTAGCAACATTTCTGAACTTACAACGGAAGAATGTGTCCTATTTTGGTGCTTGGCTCTGTCTGATGCATTTGAGAAAGCCTTATTGCACCCTTCTACTTCACACACGTATGGCCGTTCTCCTGTATGTGACCTGAGATGGGTCTTGAGGTTCTCAAGCCTGGAGTAAGCTTTACTGCAGCCAACATACTAAAAAGGGTGAATTACACACAATAATATTATTGTTTGTTGATGTTGATTGACAAAGGCCTAACACAATTCTCCTGGTTACTATCATTCTCTTAAAAATGGAAAATGCAACAGTACTTCTGGGTATTTCTTGGTGTGGCTTTTGAATGCTTTACAGATGTTTTAGCTACAGTATGCTTCACAAATACTTAAAGCAGATACAGACATGACCACAAGTGTCTATCTGATTCTGTGTCTTGTATTCACACTGTTTCCTCACATCTAAAGTTTTGTCTTTGTTCACACATCCAGTGTGGTCAGACCTTAAGCCTTTCTCTTATTTTGGTCATTTTATCAAGTCACAGCCTGATTTTGTGCAGTGAACAATGTTTCCTTTTCTGCAAAGAAAATTGCAAGTGACACACAACAAGTCAAGACAATAATAATTGTAAGGGAGCCCAAAATAATTTTAACTTTCCCCTGTTTTCTGACTTGTGTGGGTTCATAGCAGAAGTTAGGAACCGTTTGCTCATCTAAAGGCGCATTCCATTGACCCTATTTCAGAGTAAGAATACGTGGAGTAATAATTTAAAATGGTATGTCTGGCGTTTTAAGGCATAGAAAGGATGGAAAAAGTGAAGAACAGCTCCCCCAATTTAAACTGTCGGCCAACAGTTGGCCGACAGTCGGCCCACAGTCGGCCGACAGTTGGTCGACAGTCGGCGAAATGAATCTTTCTCACTTGAGTCCGCCATATTGTTTAGGTTTTTTAGGGTCCAATCTCCTATGTTTAGGTCTTTTAGGTACCAAACCCCTCACAATCCCATCGTATCATCCTCGCAGTCAAGAAGCAAAAAATTTGTTTACAGCAGCTTCTTGCAGCTTTTTTTTTTTTTCTTTTCTAAATTGGAACATTATCAATTAATCGTTATTATTGGCCATTGACTTTTGAAAACGTGGTGGCTCCTAAAGGAGCCGTTTTTGTTACAAGTGAAACTTCACTCGTAAAAGCGCTGGTCAAATTTAAGAGGCAACAGTTGCCCCTCATGGCGAATTGTGCTCATGAGCCCGAGGCTTGTCCTGCACATTTGCTCTAGTTCTCTGACTGACTCTCCTTGA
>NC_090883.1:40774534-40792034 GCF_036669925.1 Montipora capricornis
GTGCTAAACTTGAGGTTAAATTCCATGCAGTAAGCCATGCTTAAAGTCATGCACAAGAGAGGAAGCACATAAGAATAAATAACAACACAGTAAAAAAACGGGTATATAGAGTCTTTTCATGCCATTGCTAATGGGTTTTTTTTTTCTTCTTGAGTACCTCACGTAGTGGGGCACATTTGACACCACAACAAGGAGTATAATTTCTTGGTTGCGTAATTGGCAAAGTGTATGTGTTCAATTCTATTGGCCAGACTTTGCGTCAACATTTTTTCAACAGCAAATTCCCTTTGGAAATGTACATGTATAATGAGTCTGGATTGATTCTTGTCCTGTTAAAATCTGTAAGTAAAGTGTAATGAGTTCAGGAATGGTATGAACTTCTATTAATTTCTCTAAAATTTGGTTTGAATAGCTGCCAAAAACTTCAACTTGCGTAGCATCTCCAGTCAAATAAGATCTGTTGGAACATTTCCTTCAAAAATGTTTGTTGAAAATAAATAAGTTAATTTATCTATACCTTTGAAAGTAAATATGGCCTTTGAACTCAGGTTGTGTTCTCTGAATGTGTCATAATAACACCCATATCTGAACCTACAGTAGCTTCAGTGCTTTGATGACATGTTGATTCATGTCCTCATGTCCTTTGAGAAGGAATCTTTAATCTATTGTAGCCTTGCATGCTGACAAATTTTGGAGTTCTGGAGACAACGAACTAGATACCTTTATCTAATCCGATGGAAATATAATAGTGTGGCTTTTGGCAAGATACTTTGTTTTTAAAAGCAGTTAAGACTACTTGTACAGTAATTTTGTGACAAAACTGACTATTCATGCACATATAGTTGAAAATTTATGCAACAGATTGAGATGCAATTACTGACCACCTTATGAAAGGTGGTGAGGTAAATCAAGACATTAAAAAACTGCCTACAATAGAATTAAAACAGAGAGAACACCATTGACATGAACCCTTTTCATGTCACCTTACTTTTCAGAATTTGTCTTTCAGATGTCTTTAATCCTTAATAAAACAAGGCATTATGTTATTACATCCATTGTGCTTTCTTGAAATTTTGTAAAAAGGAGGTTAATAATGACGTGTTCATGCATACTGCCTCAGGCAAACTGGATAACCCCTAAATCTCAGCAGGACTGTGAAGGTTTTAACTGCAAAGACCTTTGTTTTCTATGCTCTTTAATTAAACAGGTTGGGAATTAAAATTGGATGCAGAGTTGCCATAAAAACTTTTGCATGTGGTTTGTTCTAATCAGCGTAATTGCTCAAAAATCTAAATTACAGGGATGAAAAAAGTAATATTATAACAAAACCAAGCACAATATTGAATGCCTTGCAGCTCATTAATTGAAGTTTAAGGCACATTTCATCAAAAAGATAGCCAAGCAAAATCATAATGTAATACTTTAAGGTAAAATAATTATTGTAATTTTGCATCAAATGATCAATTTCTGAAGGTCTGGTTAGTGCAGCATGATTTCAAGAGATGTAACTTCACACCATCACCACAACTATGACAAATATGCCTGAATAAGAAGTGCATATATGCATTGCATTATTGTTTCATGGTATTGTCACTGGAATAGGTGATCAGAAGTATTTCTATTGATACCGGTGAAAGGTAACTCATATTAGTTATAATTGTAAATTGTTATGTGCCATAAATAGTAAGTGCAACTACATGGTAGTTAAACATTCATGCGAAGTTTATCTCAAGTTAAATGATTTCATTAGTCATCAAAAGATAAAAATGTGATGTCAGAGATATCAGGTCAACAGTTACACTGGATCAATCTCTTGAAATTGACATATTCAATTATTTTCAGTTCTCTATCAACTGGCATTTTGTTGCTCAGTCATCTTTTCATGGCATGAATTTTTTTTTCTCTTGAAATTTATATCAGGAATAAATGTTTAACATCTGTTATTACAAATTCAATTTGAAACAACTGAGGTGATTTTAGAAAGTTTTATTTTAATGCATGTTATGTCTACTATATGTCTACATTTTAGGAATTCTTTAATTAAAAATATTGAATGACTTCTCAGTTAGATTTAGCATTGACTATTTTCCCAATCTCATAATGCAATACATTTTGAGGGGTTCTTTACATAAGAGCAACTCAAGTTTATTACTCTTTTGGACTGCATCATATTTGCTTCAGTGAACTGGCTATTTATTGTTTTAATGCAAATAACACCCAAAATGTTCAAAAATAGTGAATATTGTCCAGAGTGAACTGCAGAAGATAGCAAAATAATACATGTACTTGGATTATGGCACATGTACCCTATTGAGTGGAACAGGAGGAGCATAGAAATCCTTGCCACTGCATATTCTGCATTTTTTCTATACTTTTTTATAATTTCTATTCTTGACACTGCATATTCTATATTTTTCCTATCACAACATAAACCTGCAAATTAATCATCCTATAGTATTTTCCCAAATACTGTCTGTTGTATTTTTTTGTTGTTGTCATTTTAACACAGCAGAATCTTGATTTATCCCCCTACCCCTTATGATCGTCGTCATCTTCATCATTGTCCCCTGACACCAAACGGAGAACCCGGAGAAAAACCTTTCGGAGCAGAGTGAAGAACCAACAAAAAACTTAACTGACATATGGCTACAAGTCTGGAATCAAACCTGGGCCACATTGGTGGAAGGTGAGCGCAATCACGAATAAGCCAACCTTGCTCCCCCTTTCAATTAAATGGTGATGATGATATTCATACTTAAATATGATAATAGATTAGTACAGCACATTTTTTCTAAGGAGGAAGAGTGCTTTGTGAAATTAAATTTTGATAGATGTACTTACCTTCACCTCAGATGTTCCAGGAGATGTAGTGGAGTCAAGGGGACAGATATCCATACTTTCTTCCTTGCAGCTGGCACTTTCCATTTCTTTATTGCTTGACACTAATGCTGATTCAGCACAATTTATGCTGTCATGAGTCTCCTCCTTTGTTCCATCCATACCAGTTGTAGAGCTTGGCACTGTGTCTCTCATGGAAGGTGGAGTTGGTATGCGTGGTGGGGCTATAGGAGGAGTAGTGATGAGCACGTTACGAGGAACGGGATAGTGAGATGCTTGCTTTGCTCCAGGAGATGTGCAAAATCCAATGGGGCTTAAGTGACCAAAGGATCCTGCTGAAGAGACCCTTGTTGGCCCCAGGTACCCTGACAGCGAATCTGGTGAGCCTCTTATCAAGGCATTCAGGTCGATGGACTCAACCGATGAAGGGGTATTGGACATTGCCCTTTTGCGACTCATTTTTGCTGACAGCCTTGGTAAATCAATGACGGTTGACCTCAATGATGTTGCTGTGGATGGTGGTCCACCATAGTCAGATACTGGGATGCGATTCAGAGATAACAGATAATCTGATGGTGTGATAGGTTTTACAAAGGGCTGATAACCAGGTGGCCATTCTGGCTTTGGGCAAGCAATCTCAGTGTCCGTGTGTCTCCTGTCACAAGGAATCGGTAGAGAAGAAGAGACACCGTGCAAAGGCAAAGGGGGGTGAGAATAAAATCCTTCAGGATAATGATATGGATAGGGGCGATAAGTGGAATGGGAGGGTGGTGGTGCTGCTGGTAAATGAGGCTGCATAAGGGGACTAGGGCAACTGTGCCCATGTGTTGTGCGTCCAGGGTAGTAGTGGTTACTGTGTGATGGCGTAATGGATGGAGGAGGATGATGGTGGCCTGTGTAATGCATGTCATAACGATAGTACTCTGGATACCCCGGGGAATGGAAGGAGTGGTTCACATTCCAAGTTGGAGCATGTCTGTGGTTATATCCATTATAACCATGGGTTCTTATGGCATCAGTTGAAGGGGTCCTTTGAGTAATGGTCGGTTCCCTGTGGTTTATATCAAAGGTTGTTTGGGTTTCTTGATCGTGCGCTCGGTTCACTGAATTTATCTCGGGTTTAGATTCCTCCATTGTCACAATCAAGTAGTCTAAACACTTCCAAGAAAAGGCCTAAACAACTCTTAAAAATTCCTTTGGACTCAGATAACAAAACTGCAGATGACCTTGGTCTAAGACAGCCCGGAATGTATTGTGAAGCCCGTGCTATTCCGCTGGGCCGATAGGCCAAACCTTCCGTTTTCGGTGATTTGTAGTGAAGCGGCTGTCCGCATGGATTTGAATTAACATCTGTCAGGCTGGCGCATGAAATCCTATTGGGCACGCTAACTGTGCCGGGCGTTAGTCAATCGTATCCAATAAAAGTTATCGTACTTGCTGTGAGAAAAGATCGAACTCTTTGCTCAAGTCATAGCAACAACTCAGCTGGATGAAAGTTGATTAATCAAATCCTAGAAAGGAAGGAGCACATGGTTCAGTGTAAACAATGTAGTTCTTACTTACATGTTTGTCAATAGTGGCAACGAAAAGAGGACGCTTCGGCAAGAGAAAACGCGCTAGACAAAAACGAAACTATGCATTCGAATGCACTGACCTTGAATCACGCGTCTGTTACCAGTGACGCTTATGTGTCCTGTGTGTCGCAAATCAATTGCTGCTCATCACAAATACCTGTTTAGTGGCAAAGTCAACGAAAAACCCGAAGTTCTCTTTCAAGACGCTCTCAATAGCTGCGATTCTCTGCGTGTCACGAAGTGAAATGCGTGTGAAATAGTTCTTCGGTGAATGCATTCCCTGTGGAGTGAGTATCGACTTTCGTCAACCGCAGGAGAGCAATAGGTCACTAAGTCAGGAATCTTTCACGAGAACCGCCACTTTTGACAGCTCATCGTTTGATCTTATTGGTTTAACTAATAGAAAGACCATTCAAGGAGATTTAAGCCAATCTCCTTGGCGGAATTCCGCAATTGGAGACCATTTCGGGTTAATATGAAGATTCGGTCGACATGTATAGGACCAAATAATTACGCCCTTAAATTCATAGAAAAAGGTACAGAACATTGTAAACTTTTTTAAAACATCGGCCGCCATTTTGCTTTCGCGAAAATTCATTTTCCTTTTCTGTCAAAAAAATTTCATTTTTCTTTTCCGTTTGAACAAGAAACACTAGATTATTCTACCGTAAACAGATCACTCGTGATAGCGGTGTTTTAGGGCTAACTTGTTGTCACTAAAAATAACTTGATATCCTCCTTGATTTTCAGGGATAACACGCTCAAAAGCTGAAGTTGTTACACAGAGAAATTCCAAAACAACACCTCCGAACACAAAAAATAACTCCTTGTTATCAACTTGGAGGGAAAACAAACAGTCACTAAAGATGACGTGCTTGGGGAAATGCCAAAAATTTCCGGGTGCATTTACCACTAGTATCCTGTAGTTTTGGAGCTGCAAAAAAATTTAAAGTCGATTACAACTCTCGAATGGCGTAGATTGCTTGTTAAATGGAAGAAGCAGCTTTTTCGGTATTTTCGTATCCCCTGGGACCTAGGGGGGCAGGGGGGTTACTCTGCGTTATTGTGGGGGAGTGCTTACCAGTGGTACTGCGAAATTCATTGACACGCAATTTAGCTATCCTACCCCGGTTATGTGCTTCTTAGACGTCTCTCGTGTACATTTCGGGTGCCTCTGTATTTTCCAAAGTAGTAAAGGCTTTCAAAGATCTGGAACTATTTTGCGTTTTTGTTTTGTGGCTCTAGGTATTCAAACTAAGTGGATTTATCATTTGTAGCTTTTCAGGCCTCCCAAAAAGACCCCTGCTTAATTAACGGACTGATTCCCAATGTACTCCCTGTTTCTCTATCCGAGCCTTGAAGTTTGTTTGTACAGGTGAACACCCCCCTGTAAATTGATACGTTTGCGTACAGTAGGAAAAATAAAACCGTTTCGAACTGACCACGAGGTCTCTTGAAACAAACGCGACTGGATATCGTGTTTCCTACATAATTTCCTGTTGGTAAAGGATTAATTTGAAGATGATGTTCTTCTCTCAGAATTTTGACACTTGCCAGGAGTTTTCGGAAACCTCAATCGGAAAAATAGGTACTTAACTGAGCAGATGAGTTTGCGATAAATGATTTCCAAACGATTCACAACCGGTACGATATTTGAAAGCGATGAATACCTCAGATTCGATTTTAGTCCAAAGAGTAAATACTGCGTGATAATTTCTTCGCATCACAGAAGGGTAAAGAATCGTGTTAGATCCGGCTGATTCGTTTCTATAACCATCAATTCACCCCCTCAGGCCGATACTTGGACGAAACGAAGAATGAAAACCCTTGAGAAGGTAACTTCAAAGATTTACTGATGTTGACTTTTTGTTTCCCGTCTGTTGCTGTCCTTACTGCCCTTACTCTCACCAACCATTCAAGTCGGCCTACGTTTATACAGCACAGGCTGGTCAATGCCGGCGGAAGCCGTGGGAGGAACAGAGGGGCTTGTTCAGCTCCCTAACCCTAACACACGAAATTCAATACTCCCATAGAGTATTGAACAGATGGCCCGGAACATCCAACGCCGGGACACTTTTGAGGACATAGTTACGCTGCATGAGCCTACGGCCGAGAAACGAAGCAGATGTCACATTGCCTAGAACTATTATAGTTTACTGGAGGAATATCTTACCGCGTGCAGCAGTAGTTGAAGAGAACAAGTGGTGGTTGAAACACAGCCAAGCTTTTAAGTGTTGATACATAATCTTTAATTATCTGATTTCAGTGGTGTCCCAAGCTTTTCACTTTTAAGAGAGTTTGTATGCGAGCTCTATTGGGTACGAATCCTTTGACTCCAAGGAATGACCAGCAGGAAAATGCTACTCACAATGTCATTGAAATGTCAGTCAGACAGGTATAATTCAAAACGAATGTAATTATTAGTCGTGCAGAGCTTGACTCACGGATATACTGCATAGGGAGACTCGTAGTCATAGGCTTCAGCTTTAAAGAGCTATGATCTTGATATAACACAAATTTTCATGACTACTCCCCCCCCCCCCCTTAAAAAAAAAATTTGTACTAGTTGGGAGAATGAACGATTTGATCTTGGGAATGAAAAAGTCAACTCAGGCTCAATATCAAATCACATGGAATTAAAGCAGGTCAAATCCAGTCTTAAAGAAAAACTTCTCAGAGCAGACTGAGGAGTGAGCTAAGAAACTCAACTCAATGTGACATTAAGTGCTGAAATTAAAGCGAAGCCACATTGGTGGAGAGGGAAGGAGTCCATAACCAGACTACAACATCAATACAAGTTGTTTGTAAAGGTATATTTACAGATCAAGGTGTTTTTAGACGAGTTCTAAAATAAGATTTGGCTTGCACAGGGTTCCCCACTCCCTGCTCGGCTTTACCCAAAATTTGCATAATGTTTTCATCTTCCAACCGCGCGTTGGATATGAGGAGGTCAGGTTTTCGACAGTTTTGTAGAGTAGCGGACATATTTCTGAAAGCATCGGTTGTGACATTTTTGGCGCCCCAAGGCGCGAGCTACCTAGGGGTGTCTGGGGGCATGTCCTTCCCCCCCCCCCCCCCCCAAGAAAAATTTCTAAAATAGAACGCTCAGAAACGCTGTTTCTACTGTTTCTGGAACCCCAAGAATCAGTTTCCCAGACAAGGCTGGAGTTCACTCATTCTCTTTAAATAGTAAGCAAAAAAATTACAATATATAATTAAAAATAAAACAAACCCCTCAAATATTTGTATCAAAGTTCCGGACATGGAATGGGAAACCACCGGACGAAACGTCCGGCCTCCGGCCTGAAACAAAAACCCTCCTTGCACGACTGGCCATTCCCAATCCCATGGGTAATAGTTTCTCATGCAAGACTTGATGAAGGTCTGTTTTCATGGGGGGAAAAAAATCTAAAAACAAGACGCCTATATGGGCGTTTCTGTGGGATGCACAATCGGAATCACCGGAAAATGGCGAAAGTTTGCCACAAAGATGAGTCTGTAATTTTAACCAGCAGGTATTTGTTTTAATGCTACTAAATTTGCAAATGGAAACAATCAGGCTGAGCACGGCAATACGACCAGAATTTACTTTCCTTTTCGAGGAATGTCAGCCGGGATAAAAATGTGAGATTTCTTTGGAATACTGACTGGAGATTGGCCGCTTCATTCGTTTGCTTTGGTTTAATTTGTGTATAAACCAAATTGGAATGATATATCTTTTTTCACTTGATTTCTCTTCTGTGCTTGGCTGATTAAAGGCTGGCTTCGGCAGCCGAAATATAGTACATTACTAAATCAAATCTACGTTTGTAATTACGCCGATCAGATCAAGCCAGTTTGATCCAACGTACACCGACAGGAATATTGTCCACGGTTGCTTGCTTGAAAACTCTTTTTTCAATATTCTTTTCATTTTTTTGAATCCTGTACTGGAAGGAATGGCAATGGAATCCCCTAGCAGTATAGCCTGCGAACGCAGACGTATTTCCGGCGATCGTTTCTCTCCCCCGAAAAGTACTTTTCGGGGGAGAGAAACGACCGCCGGAAATACGTCTGCGTTCGCAGGCTACTAGCAGTCCCGCTGCTGAGAGGATGTTGACTCACAAAGCATGTGAGTGTTTGGGCCTGATTCCCATTTTAATTTTTTTTCCTTCACGATTTATTTTGTTGTCATTTACATAACCAATTATGTATAACTTTATGACATCATTCATCTTCCCGGGAGCGAGGGAAGATGAAAGACCCTGGGAACGAGAGTCTGAAGTTTCCACAACAGTGGAGTTAGTACTTGAATGGCAGGCCTACGCAAAATCCCATTAACCAAGACATAAAACCTTTTTTCACTTGATTTCTTTTTGTATTTGGTTATTAAAGGCTTATTCCTAATTTCCTTTTCCCGTTTTTGAGGAAAACAAATTCCCAGAAAGACTTACAAAGCTGGACAAAGGCCGATTGAACACATTGGTTCGAATGACAAAATGTTTTGGAACGACTGCACAAACTGGTTCGCAGGTCGATTGGCATATTCGTTATGCAATTGTTTACAGTGGAACACCCAAGAACGAAGCAAGTCTAGAATTAACGTAGACCTTTTAAGCTTAACAACAATAAAAGCAAGATGACACACGCTAACACCAACCCGGTGTGGCCAACACATCACGCATGCGCACAACCATTTCACCCGGTCAATTAGCAGCCATGGACAGCTTTTTCGGCCTTTTGGGCCTCATCAGCATGGCGTAGCTGACATTTTGTGTTTTTTAGGCGAACAGGCAGCCTCCCAGTAGGGTAAGTACAATGGCTTCTGGACATAACATCTAATCCCACATCGTATGAGGGAGTGGGTACGCCCAAACGGAGGGTGCAACCAACACGCCAACTTCGCCGGGCGATCGAGCCCCGCCTCCACAAAAATTAAGACAACAGACACAACGGACACAAAACACAGACCTAACCACAGAGGGCAACCAATGAAGGCAACCCCCGAGGAAAGGAGTCCTTAAAAGTTACCCAGTCGGAAACGAGCTGGGCGGCACGTCCAGAGGGAGAGGAACACCATGACTGCCATGAAGAAGGTAGAACGGTGTGAGGGTGTCATCTTCTTCATCGTCGACGTCGCCACGGTAGGCGCCGGAGCGATGGCGTTTTTGTGTTTGAGGCGAACAGACAGCCCCCCAGTAGGGTAAGTGCAATGGCTTCTGGACATAACATCTAATCCCACACCGTATGAGGGAGTGGGTACGCCCAAACGGAGGGTGCAACCAACACGCCAACTTCGCCGGGGGATCGAGCCCCGCCTCCACAAAAATTAAGACAACAGACACAACGGACACAAAACACACAGACCTAACCACAGAGGGCAACCAATGAAGGCAACCCCCGAGGAAAGGAGTCCTTAAAAATTACCTTGCTTTTATTGTTGCTTTTAAGCTTGCCGTTCTAAAAGAAAAATCATCTGCCCACTTTATTAAACACTTTCAGATGTGAGGTTACTGTGTCAATCATCGCGGGCGGAAAGTTTTTCAAAGTAAATTTTTGCATGCAACATAAGTACTGAACTCCGTGGCCCAGTTGTCCGCTTAGAATGCTAGAGCTGGGAAAAGAGTGGGGCTTCTAATCACCATATAGGAGTTTGGAAATATTGAAGGGAATGAAAATGGTGAAGTTCACGCCCTGCAACTGCAATCTGCATATGTTCCATCAAATTAATGCCTCATCCGCTCCGTGAATGAGCCAAAAAAAAGGAGAGTTTTGTTTCTTTGCGTCAAGAGTGCACTCCGAAAAGGTGGGTAATATTTTCGAAATCGCACAAAATGTTATAAATGCAATGTAAAAACCAGTTTCGTAACAACACCGCCGTGATGGCGCAATAACATCTTTTGCTAGAGGGCTTGAGTTCACAACAGCGGGGCTGGTCTGGTAAAAGTCTTTTTATGTCGCTTTCCACGGGATAGGGAATTTTAAAAAAATGCAATTTGTAAGAATAAAATACAAGCAGCGGAGATAAACAGTTTTTTTAAAATGCATTTTTTAAATGAAGCTACGATGGCGGAAGAGCAAGAGTTAATTAATGCAATTTGTTACTTCGAAAATAGAGAACAAAAAGAAAAAAACAAGAACAAAACGTCAACAACACGGGATCTCATGTTCGGTCACCCATCCAACAACATCCAACAACCCCAGCCAACAGGGATTGTGAGAAGCACAAGCACGTGGCTAATAGACGCTATGCAAAAATGGCTGCCTTTAAATTATTCTTTTGTTCATATTCAAAATAGCCCAACTAATCTCGTTTGGGATAACAAATTCTTTAGAATTTTTGTCTCAAAAACGAGGTTAGTTGGGCTATTTTGAATATGAACAAAAGAATAATTTAAAGGCAGCCATTTTTGCATAGGGTCTATTGCCATATCTGACTACAAAGAAAAAGATACGCGACCGGTTTTATACCGTTGGGCTGCCTGTTACACAGACATCCCAAGGAACAATTCGGCCTGTAAAAGACGCCGTGCCATAAATACAATGAAGTTGAACGTTCCCGGCCGTGGGCTCCAGTGGAGGGAGAATGGTATCATCACAGCGCCAACCCTAAAAAGGAAGATCAACAGTAGATGCAAAACATTAGTGCTTATTTCTTCTTTTACGATGGATTATTCTTATCAACCAAAACTTGCCATACAAGCTCTTGGAGCCGCTGATTCAGCGCTTCTTCCCAAGATTGAAGGGATGTCTCTTGGAATTCATTCAACACAAGTAATAAACAATGTAATTTCAGATTGAAAAAAAAGGAAAATCTAACTCAAAATTGAAGGACGAGAATTGGTAAAGAAACTGTCACGCGTTTTGGTAGGTAAAGAAACTGCAATTCAAGTTCGGTCTAGTAATCAAAGATTAGGTGCTCACACTTGCCTTTAACGTGTCTCGTCCTTATTTTTTCCTCTTATCTTAATTCTTATCCATTTTTTCTCGTATTTCTTGAGGAAATCTGCAATTTTGCATTTTTTCCATTGCTTGGTGCAAAATGCAGTCGTGTTAAATGGCAGTAAAAAACGGTTCCAATACCGATATGATTAACCATAAAATTGCTTCACGGCAGACGGTGAGTCTTGCCAAAAAGGCTCGCTTCGTTCGCGGGCATTTTTACCCAAAAGATGTGTAGAGAAACCAAGTTGTAAGGAGCTGTTTCCGAGAAGCCATGTCCTTTGAGTCCTTTGACATCACTGCACCTTGCAAGCTTTCAGTGTTCCTGGGGGTTCCTTTGTCTGTTTGGGACCTTATAGCATATCCTACTTTCTTATTCTACTGTAGGTACGTAAAAATCTCCCATTTCACGATTTATTTCTAAGTTTTACCCAGCTTGGCTCCATTTGAAAAGGTAAACTGCTTGTTGTCTAGGGTTTGAGTTTTTGCTATTTGTAGTCGATAACGAGTTACAAAGAATGCAAACTGAGCAATATGACGGTTGTAAAATACCTCATAGATAGCCGCCTACGCAGATATTCTTAGGCGAAAAAGTTTTTTTATTAAAGAGACATACCTATCCGTGACCGGAGAATACGCTTGCACGTGGCCACTAGAGTCGTAACTAGACTTACAACCCGGCCCGTTCAAAATTGTTGGTACACTTAATGGGAATTCCCCCCCCCCCCCCCTTCCCCCTTCACAAAGTTGAAAACAGTTGGTGATTGCACATTTTCTCGCAAAACTAGCGGTTTTTCCCAACTTTGACAAATTTATGAGGGGGGAAGGGACGGGGTACAGTGTCCGTGAAGTGTCACGCGTTCCAACGATTAATGACCGGGGTTGTATTCACTTTCTGTCGAAACGCCGGAAGTCCAACCTCTGTTTGGATCAAAAAGCCTTGATCATTAGTGGTAGAACGATTTAATTTTTTCCTTTACTGAGGTTAAAGTTCATCATTAAAATTTCCTTCAACAAGAGTTTCATTATTTTCCATTCTTAGAAAGATGTATTACGCGGCATAACGCAGTCATTCCAGGGGCACCCAACGAATCTGTTCCTCACATTATCTGTTCCCCAGAGGAATCTTGCTGGCTGGCAAAAATACAGGTGTTTCGATGAGCTGGCTGGGAAATTTTGTTATTGATAGAGGTTTTGCCTAGGCATTAGTGACTTTCTCTAGCATTTCAACCCGAGCTGGCTGTAGAAACTCTGAAGACTGATGACGACTAAAAAAAAAAAAAAAAGAACCCCTTCCCTCTCTCAGAGAGTAGTCACAAACATACGACGGCTGGTCAGAGTGATTGCGCTTGCGGAAAAAAACCTGTTTTGTCCCCGTTTTGTCGCTTTTGTTCGGTCGTTTCGGATCGAGGGATTTGAAAGCGCGCGGAATTCCTGGCTGGGAAATAAATTTGATCAGCTGGCTGGGAAACCAACCAATTTTATCTAGCTGGCTGGGAAATTTCTTGTGTGTCTTGCTGGGAAAAAGGAACAGATAATGTTTTCCCAGCAACACTGAAAAACAATACATAAATAATACATTTTACAACAAATTGGTCGTTGGGTGCCCCTGTCATTCCACTCTTTAGTGGTAACGGGCGGCCCATAAAATCACCCCAAAATTGACGACTGTGGCCTACATCGCGCGGAATAGCGTACGGTCAAAAGCAAAGGAATTAGGGCTTGTCGTTCTCTTTTCCCTAGGTCAGATGTAAAAATGCTCCAACATTCATTAGACGTTTGATATTGTCCTTTAGCAGCATATTTAGATGAATAACATATTAATAAACTGTTCCAGTGATGTCCTGAGCTGCTTTTGAAAACTTTAAATTAATCCTCGCTTTCGCCTATCTGCGGCCAATGATCATCAGATCTACGGATGATCATCAGCTAGGATGCCGTAGATCGGCGAAAGCAACTCAAGCCTCACTCGAACAGTTCATTCATTTATTATTCAACTCAGCCAACATTCCTGAAGCATTTCCGGCTACGATTCTCAGCCGAGTACGCCCCTTAGGAAGTTTCGCGATTGAGTTACCATATTGTCAAGAACAACTTGCTTCGTTTCCAGGAGTAACTTTTACGCCTTGGCGTTATGCGCAATGAAGCCCGCCAAATTTACAAATGGTAACTTAACAGTAAAATCAAACTGGTGACCGTTACCAGTAAAATGATGTCAAGACCCGGAAAGTTACCATCGACAATGAAGCAAGTTGTCCTTGAAACATGGTAACTTTAACGCTGAGACTTTGTCACCAAATTTCCCTAGTGGCGTTCTCAACCTAGCCCTAACCTTAAAGGGGCTAGGTCACGCTATTTTAGGTAAATTTGTTTAATTTTGTTAATTATGAGCTCCAAACGTCAAATTGGCAGAGCAAGAGTCTTTCATTTGCAAAATCACGGCCACATAACAACTGAGAATGATTTTCCAGCTGTGTAAATGACATTTTGATATAGACTGAGATAAGTTTGAAAAAAGGTGGGCCGACGTTTTTCAAATTTACCCAAATTCAATCCATTTCAATCCTCTCCAGTTTTGTCCATCTATGTCCCTTCTTGGCTTCCCTGTGTTTTGTTAGAGTTCTTCAATACTTTTGAACAGTTATTTTGATATTTTAGTTAATTCTATGACCATTCGATCAGTGTTGAAATTGCCTAAAATTGCGTGACCTAGCCCCTTTAATGAAGGCGCCTTGCGCCGGTCAAGTGATCTATAGTGTGACTGACAGTCTCAAGGAAACCTCAAATAACGGATAAGCAACTGTGTAAACTCGTTCCCAGGGTCTCTCTCTCTTCTCAAAGAGGAGAGACCTTTGTTTTTTTTTTCCTGTGGACTCACGGCTGTCGACCACTTATTTATTTTTCTAAAGTTTTACAATTTTTCTATGTCATTCCTAAGGTTTACAATGTTTCTATGTCATTCCAGTGAAAATTTACAAGGTCAATTCGATAAAAAGCAAAGTTCGTTGTTCCAGTCCAGTGGTCCAAAGTAGTTCCAAAACAAATTCAGCAACGTGATGCGGTAAAGACTTGATTCTAGTTCAGCAAGGGCGTATGAAGTAGAATGATGTGAAAACACAGCTGAAACGAGGTGAAAAACTGATAGTTCCAGCACAAATGGCGATCGAGCAGCAAGATCGAGCGAGTCGCGGTTCAACGAGGTTTCCGGATTGTCCAAAATCCATGTCCAAGTCTATCTAGTGATTTTGAAAAAAGCGGTAGCGATTCTTTGTTGGCTAGGATGCATAGCAATGGTTAAACAAGACAACCAATTTTGCAGTAAACTGCTAAAAATGAATCTTATAGGCTTATTAAGTGATTACGCTATTAAGAAGGAATTTCCTTGTATGACTGCAACTCAATACAAGTTCATTTCTGTTGTTCTGAACAACAGAAATGACCTTATTAGGTAAAAAAAAAAACAAATTACCTGCGTCATATTAAGGCCATTAATTTTGATATCCCATAACATATCACATACATTAATGAGTTGACTTAGAGCGTCCTCTCGTTAAAAACAGATGCTTTTTTCCTGCTCATACACTGTAGTTGGTTACCTATTTATTTCCTTCATCATATCAGTTCAAACACGTTGTTGCTGATTAATTAGTGCACAGGCTGAAAATCATGACCCGAGTTATCATCCCATACAGTTATGGGCACTTTCAGGGCACCCCATCATGACACATTGCCTTTTGGCCTCCCGTTTCAGCGCTGGAGTGTCAAGAGTTGTTTGTGTAGCTTAGATGGATTGATTGCAAACGTAGATCACCCGATAGCGCAAACGTATGCACGCAAGTGTGGTTAGGTTTGTTTCCTTGCATTTTTACAACTTTTCCGTCTTTAAAGCTAATCATTTGAAACAGATACGGATGTCATTCCTTTTGTCAAAAGAAATGCTTTGTAAAAAATACAAAACGTGGAAAAAATCCTCATCCGTTGGGTTTTGGTTCTCTGTGCTGTACTGTCAACAGCTTAAACCAGCCGTATTAAATCCGATTTACACTTATTATTCCTTAGCAGTTTCGTATATTGCTGTAATATTTCCCTTTGTTCCGGACCTGATTGATCAAATTCTACTTTCTCCCGCTCTTGCGAAGAAGACTTTCCAAACTTCACCCTCAAGTCGCTTCTATTCTCAGGTATACTTCCTTTGTTCAAGCCCCAGATTCTCACAAACATCGACCCGGAAAGATGTGATGAGAATTCAAAACTCTTTCAAGTACAAGCGAGCTCTTTATTAGTAAGTGCACTACAGGAAGATTACAGTTGTGTGCACGTCTTGCAAAGGGAACAGGCTGCAGCCCCATTTTTCTGAAATTTCCCTCCCTTTCTGCAAAAATGGGAGCGTTTTCAGTTTCTCAGCTGTTCGCCACGCTTTTGATATTGTTCTCTGTTGGCTGTTTGGCTCAACGTCCACGAGGTAGGTCATTGAGGCAATGTTCTTTTGGACGGAACTTTTAAGGTGGAGTTCTGGGGGTTTTATAGAAAACGTAAAAAGTTACGTGGATATAATTGTGAGATAAATCGCTCAATTTGTTTGTATGTTCTTTAGGGAACATCCTAACTTTTCTTTAACGCTATACCATCATCTTGAAAAACGCTAGTGCAAAGATACGGAAATTCTAATGTGTCAAATTTGCTAGGTTTGTCATGGAATCATTTCTTTGACTGTCTCGGAACTTGTCAAAAGCTCTTCATACTTAGCTTTCCACCGTGAAAATTCTTGCTCATTTTCAATGCAGCAAAACACTCGCATACGTTTCAGATGACCCGGCTGTTTTCCTACAAAGATTAACAATTGCACCACTCCCAAAACCAATCAATTTGAAAATGGGAAGATACGTCTGAAGACTAGCTAACAATAATTAATAATAATAATAATAATAATAACAATAATAATAATAATAATAATAATAATAATAATGTGATAAGATGCTGCCAGCGTTAACTGAAACCTTTTCTTTTTACCAGGGCCACAATTTTTCCAACGTGGAAAGCTGAATTTTACCAATAGATACCCGATATTGCACCACTGTAAACTTGTGATATTCGCTCGCGCATATTCCAACTCACTCAATATTCGAGTTCTCGCATCAATCAGCCACGAAGAAGATCGTAATAGAGTTTACGATGCTGCTGTCGTTTGGACCGCCAATGTCACGAGTAGGAATTTCCGGATTTGCGTGCTCGAATCGGGTCTTGGCACAAACGGCGCCGTCATTGTGAATTGGGTCTCATTCCAGGGCGAGCCGAAAGGGGCATTGGTTGGCACTGTCTCTTTCAAAACCTTTACTAGTGGAACACAATGTTCAAGAGTTGGCTTTTCAAGGGTATGTCTCTGCATGATTTATGTATTGTGGAAAACTAAAACAAGCTGGAAATGCCTTTGTTTCTTTAAATCCCCGCAATTCTACCGTCTTCGCGGTCGGTTAATGTTATATTAATTAAGTACTTCTGGGCTAGACCTCGTTGAACGCAGAGATATCGAAAAACCCCAACCCCAACATCCTTTCAGATGACATGTGAGTGAGAACAACTGCCGGAGCAAGGCATGGATAGAATGTTCCACTCAAATCAAGCTAAAAAACGAAAGAATTCGAGTGCTTTAATCGTTGCGTCACAAAACATCAAACAGGATTAGCATTATTGGGAGGATTAACCTGTGATGATGAACAGTTTTTATTAAAGCTTTTAACCTCTATGACTTATTGGGACATATCGTTTGTTGTTTTAAAGGACCTGTTTCAGACCAAGAGTATAGACAAAAGTGTTTTCTGACGGTTTAAGAATGCGACCGATGAAAATGTGTGTGGGAGGTGAGAAGGGGGGTTAGGGGCAACGAGAGGGGTCGCGATGGGACTGCAACGGATGGGGCGTGGGGGGGGGGGGAGGGGAAGGAGGAAGAAACGCGAAATGTCGAGACTAGGGGAAATAAAACCAATAGTTCCCTACAAAACATACACTAAATGCAAAATGTAAACTAAACCTCTGTTTTTTACAGCAATTTTCCTCTGTTCCAAAAACTCTTGCCACTATACGCCAAGGTGGAAATGCCAGGCCTCAAGATGCCATGAATATGTGGATTGAGGATCAAACGAAAACCGGTTTTCAAGTCTGTGTCCGTG
>NC_090883.1:40794534-40802034 GCF_036669925.1 Montipora capricornis
GTGGAGCTCCGATCCCGTGTCATTCATTTTTACAAGAAGCAAGAATCCATTACCCAAGTGTAAGAGTCTGCTATCATGTTTGTCCCCATCGGCGTCAGAAAAGTGTCTATTTTTAAACCAAGTTTTGCGCGAAAATAAACAATAAACCAAATTGGCTAACCCAATTCATATCTCCCGGGGTTAAAATTCTTCAACTGTCTAAATTCCTATGAGTATTTCCCTCGTATCTAGTCTGCCAGAAACCTATAAATGTTTCAGTAGAAAGTAAAATGGCACTCTAAAAGTATGAACTATCTTGAGTTTCCAAGGAAATGATTCCTTGGTTGTCGTGTGTTTACCAGAATGGTTCCAAAATATCCCGACTGTTTGTTTCATTTTTGTGGTTTTGCGTTTACTGGTCGAGCGTAACTGACACCCGAATACATTTAAATTTTTAACGGAAGCTCGACAAAGAAATTCGAAGCAGTTGGCAGAGGTCCCTTACTCTTCCCGATTTATCTAAGAAGATCAAAGGGTCTCTGCTCGCGGGGGTATTGTATTGTATTTTTATTCTAATGTAGCATTCACATTTAATGATATGGAATACCTGAAACAAAATGTTTTATTCCCAAAGGGTTTGAATGGGGTAAATTTTCCCGCGAAGCTAGGTTTAAAAATAGACATTTTTCTGACGCTAGGCCAATTTGGGTAATTCTTACTCATAGGTGATGAACTCTTAGCTACTCTTGCAAGAAGTTAACCTGGCTTGAACCTGCGATCCAATCGAAAACCAGTACCTGGTCAGCGTTCAACTTAAAAAACAGCTGACCTCGATAAGCTGTAAACCTGAGCCCACGATATGGTCACGTGATACTGGTCAGCGGATACTTTGTTTTGACAGGTGTCAATTGACCATAATATGGATGTCCAATATCAAAGATGTGCGCTGCAAACGGCGACCATGTTTGGCGTACTTATTATTATTATTATTATTATTATTATTATTATTATTATTATTATTATTATTATTATTATTACTTCGTCGTGCGTACGCGCCCACCAGCAATACGGTTCCAATGAGTATGGTGCTCCGCTCGGGGCCGCCGGAGCTCCGCTATTACTAAGCGACTGATTGTTTTCCTCCCAGGACTGGTTATCATTTCTTCAAGGAGGAGAAGGTCAGTGGACATACTATGGGCAAATCGAGTTTGAGAATCTTAGAGCTCCCCTCGAAAAAGACAACTTTGCTTTTTGCAAGGTAATCACCAAATTTCATTGTTTTTTAAAATTCACAATCATCATTCCATTTTTGAAAGTCCAAAACAATGCATCAATTCAAGATAACAAGAAGGGCTAAGAAAATGCGTTTGCTTATGTCAGGAGCCTATTACCCGCAGCTTCCAACTGTATTGTACGCTTGAGTCAACCCTTTCCCGCATCTTGTATTTTGACTTATGTGATGTATGTGACTGAGAACATACGTGAAGTGGTCCACATACGTCACATACGCATGTGACGTAATAAATGGCTGACCATAGGTCTCTTATGATTGGCTATTGTGAGAACACCCGCTAAAGCCCCCCTGCGAGGTGCTTGACTCAGAGGGTTAATATGAAAGATGGAAGGTCCCGGTAATGGGATCCTGCTTATGTCGAGTATTTTTTTCACTTAACAGGTGTTCAACTTTTCTGAAGTATTCTTTGAGCCTCCTGTTGTCTTAGTAACGATCAATCACCACTATGACAGCCAAAATGCCAATTCTGTGAGGCCGGAAGACAATGCACTCAGTGCCTGGTCAGATGTAAGTTACCAGTGTTTCGTATCATATCATCTGTAGCTGTTCAGTGATCAAGGCAGATTAACAAGCCGATAAGTTTTCAAAAAAGTGATTTTCCTGAACCAAGTTTAAGGCCTTGCTATCGCGTGTCTCCCATGGCTTGTTGGTATCGTGTCCAAAATACCTAACAGCCATATTCCAACTTTTCCGATTATTTGTCAGTAACGTCCTTCTGTAGCCTCCGTTGAACGCCATTTTCAACGAAAGAGCCCGCCTGCTGGCTAAGCTAGGATACTTGTTCTGAAAATTAATGAGAAGAGATTAAAGCACGTGAGAATCAGTTAGGAATGATTTCCCTGGACGGCTTTTTAACCTTTTTTTCTTTTGTTAACTTTCCCTCACCTCCTTCTTTTTCACCTTACTTCTTGTATAGGAAGTAACAAATTCGTCTGTTCGCGTATGCATTAAGGACATGGCAGGCATGGGCGTTCAACATGATCCTGTTAAAGTTGATCTCGCAGTTCTTGGAGGTAAACTAAAACTAACGCAAGACATGACAAAGTGTGGGCGATGTTTGATGGTTTCTCGTCAGTTGGGCAATGTTGACTCAAGCCAGTTTCAAAGCTTTCAAATAACGTTCGTATTAGAAGGTTTGGCACTACAACGCTGTATCACTTATTAGCAATGTTACGATATGGTACCATAAGAAACACCAATTATTCCTGAAGAAGATGCGGTCATTATTGTGACGTAATTAGTCACTCTTGCAACGGGAAAGCCCTGCAATAACACCCCTTATTTTGTCTTTAGTTGCACATGTCTCTAAGAAAACCCGGTGACCCCTATTTTCTTATTGCTGGAAAGTGATCATAAGGCCAAGATGAAAGAGAATTCTGTACAGCAGATTCAGAGCCACCTTAACTCCTTTTTTTTTTTTTTTCTGAACTTGGCTCTGATTCTGCAGTACAGAATGTTTTTAAACTTTGCAGAAAGTTTCATCTTGGCCTTCTGGTCGCTTTCAAGCAATAAAAAATGGAGGTCACCAAATTTGTTTTTGAGATATGAGCAACTGAAGCCAAAATATAGGGGTGTAACTTATTACGTCACAATAATGATCGCATCTTGTTCTGCAATAACTGGTGTTTCATATGGCACCATAAAATTTGCTGTTACGTGATACAGTGTGTAATGCTAATATTTCTAAAGAGAGTGTCTACTCAAAGTGTTGAAACTGGTCAGAGCCACCTTAAAGGTGTTTCAGTTAGTTTCGTTCAAGACTGTGATTGTCCGTGGAATGGCGCATGGGAAAGTGGTATTGTCTGCACCCATTGTTTTTCAGATCTTGATCCGTGCATTAATGCTACTTGCGATTTCCATGCCGTTTGCAAGGCCTTCGGGCCTTATGATCCTCGGTGCATATGTGTACCCAGCTGTCCATCATATGAAGTTCCTGTATGCTCCTCAAAGGGAAAAACATACGACAACGAGTGCAAGTACAGGCAAGATATGTGCAAGCTGAAAGCAAACTATACCATTTATCACCCGGGAGACTGCGCAGGTAATTATCCACCTATTATGAAGAGGTTCTTTGAATATAGGTTTCAGTCAATTGGTTTTATTTTCATCAGTCAGGGAGGCAACTTTAAATTTTAAGATTTGTAGACTAACAAAAGGAGGTCTGTCTGTCGAATAGAGAATAATATTAGAATTCCTAATCGAGGTTTTTAAGAGGTAATTATTCTAAATCTTTCCTTTGGCTTGAGCTGATAGACAAGCGTAGTCTCGTCAAATAAATAAGTTAACGACATTTAATCATTTTACACGTAACTGAAAATGAAGGAAACGAATTGAATTTTTCTTTCAAACAAAACTAAAGCAAAGCAAAGTAGAATAGGCCATTTCCGATTTCATGGCTGCCTCCTCTTCAAAGCGAATCTAAGTGCGAAGTTTTTGTGATGGTAATTGGTTCTACTTTACAGATGAATGAAAACTAATTTCATAAGAAAAACTTCGCACTTAGACTTGCTTGCTTGGTGCGTGAAAATTCTAAAGAAATTCTAACGACCAGATTTTCTGCAAATAAACAAAACCCATTTTAAAGGCCTGTTTATATTTATTCATGTTGCAAAGGAAACGGCATATACGTCACCTTAACTATCATAAAACTGAAGTTCGTGTTGTTAACTTGCTTGCTACCATTTTTGGCGACCAAAGGATCAGGGGTATTAGAGAAAAAGGTAAATGAAACATAGGTATCAAAAACTCTGTTCAGCCACCTTAAATCGTCTGCTACTAGAAAATGGGGTCATTGGACAACTTCTGCTTCTCAAGTGTGGAATACCCCAGATATTACTCTTCGACAATCACTTATCCTAGCTGCATTCAATCGTGCCTTGTCTATAGCCAATTTTTAATAATTATATTTACTGAGTTTAAATATTGGCAATCTGACTTACTATGTAATCTACCAAATGTATTCTTTTTATCTTAATTTTTACTTCACATATCATGCTTTGTCTTTTTTTTTTTTGCATTATTATAGTTTATGATCTTAACTGAGGATCCTTCCGTAAAGCACTCTCAAATGATGTTGACCTCCTCATTAAAGATTGATTATTATTCAAACTAAGCAAAAAGCGCTAAGAGGTATCGCTAAAAGTCGATGATGTCGTTTTCAAAAGTTTGCTTTCCGAAATAAGATACAATAATATGCTTAACTTACCTTGACAGAGCAACCAAGGAGATTGATCAAAATCGTTAACATTACATGTCCTTTTCTTAAGGATTCCCCTCCGAAAAAGGCCGCCATCAACTTCACCACTATCCATCCTGGGCCGAGGCAGTTTGCGAGGAAGTTCCGCTGGATTCGTCCTATTTCTATCCCGACAAAAGAATTCATGTCCAGGTTACTGTCAATCACGCCAATTTCTCGGATCCCAGTTACGTCCACGAAGCCGTGGTGGCCTGGGTTGAGGAAATCGGAATTAATAATTTTACGGTATGCGTCACACAAGCGGGCAGAAATGAGAGGAAAAGTGGTGACTCGTTTGCCACGGTGGACTGGCTCGCTTATCAGGGAGCCCCTGAAGGAGCAGTGTCTGGGGAAATGGACATGCCTACCTGGTGGACTGGGACGAGCTGCAGAACTGTTTCGCTGCCCACGGTGAAGAAAACATTCTTAAATACACCTTATTTCAAAATGGCCGCCATTTTAGTATTTGCCCATTTTGGCTAGTTTGCAGGGAAACAAAAGAATACTAAAATAGTGACCAATTTGGAATAAAGTATATGACAAACTAATCCAACCACCAAACGCCCCCTTTCAAAGTTCCTCGTCGGCGTTTTCTTATAAACGTTTTCGTCAACCCCTGTTTAAAGACTAAGAAACGATGAAAGCAAATCCTCGCCCGCTTTTTCACATTTTCCACTCTAACCACACACTTCTACACTTCTGCGTTTTCAAAAGATAAGTTTCTACCATTGGATGGCATCCCTTTCAAACGTCTCAGTATAAACTAGAGCGTTTTCAAAACGATGCCTTTTAAAACGACACCACTTATGAAACCATCTTCAAAGGACTCGATCCGTGTTAATCGGCGTTTTGAGCGATGAAGAATGGCGCTTTAAAGATTTCTAGAACCGTTTTCAGTAGAGTACGGTTAAAACAAAACCATATACAATACTTCGTTCGACCAAAACGGGTCGGAGATACGAAGTTAAATGTCTAAAGATTTTTCAATAACTGGCCTATTCCTTTTCTTGTTTCCAGAATAAATTCAAGTCTCCTCCCACAGTCCTTGTATCTGCTGAGCACGAAAAGCGAGGAATAAAACACGATGCTTCCTCGGTGTGGGTTGAGGACGTCTCAAAAACGTCTTTTAAAATCTGCGTCAGGGAATTGCAGAACTTTGACGGCGCTCACAAGGGTATCCATATTGTGAGTAGTAACTCTAGACTCTTCATTCTGTCCGCGCTTAGTATTTGATACTAAATAAAGAAAATTCTGTATTAAATATGATTCTGTGTTTACTATAAATAATAACATTTCTACGGAAGCTACGTATTTCTAACACCGTGCCCTGTCATTATAGCATTTCGGTTTGTCAATTTTACAAAATTAGTTCATTACACTCTTTTTTTATTAGAATGTTCAGGTGGAGATGAACCAAAATCGTAAGAACAGACTAAGAACATACCCAGGCTGTTAAGAACGCCTTTAATTTGCTCATTTATTTTTGTTTTTGTTTTTGTGAGTAGTAAAAGTAAAAGAAACGTAAAACTGTAGTCTAACAGAACAATTAACTCAAATACTCAGGAACGTTTTGAGTTAAAATTAACAATGCGGTTTTGTTATTACGTTTTAG
This sequence comes from Montipora capricornis, assembly GCF_036669925.1. Lineage (NCBI taxonomy): Eukaryota > Metazoa > Cnidaria > Anthozoa > Scleractinia > Acroporidae > Montipora > Montipora capricornis. The sequence continues at coordinate 40,800,655 of NC_090883.1, forward strand.
TCGGACTTAGTATACCACGCAACTTTCATGATCAAGAATTATAGGATCGCGGAACGCGAGTGCATTTCAAGTCGTGATTTACGGCGGACACAAGTGATGTTTTGAAAGTTCTCAAAATTGCACAAGCCGTAGGCGAGTGCAATTTGAGAAGTTTCAAAACATCATGAGTGACCATAAATCACGAAATGCACGAGATAGTTCATGGGATTTTTTAGTTGTTATATACTCAACAATTCACTCCATCGCTTTGTTTCCATAGAAACTTCCGTATTGCACTCCGGCTATAACCTATTTATGCATTAGTCATTAACCAATCAGAAACGCGATATATTGTCGAGTATGAAATAAAAGCATACATGTATCAAGAACGGTCAGCCTCCGCCCCAAAATTGTAGATGTTCGTCTTTAAAATAAAGAGCGTATAAAAGTAGCTATTAATCCTTCGTACATTGTCTGTCGTTATTCTACAGGACTGGATGGCGTTTGAAGTGATTCACAGACCGCTATTTAGAGAACATGGATCTGTATACTTCGCCAATTCAAGAAGGCCGACTGAGGATTTCAACTATGCTTTTTGTGAGGTATTAAGAACAATCATAGCTCAGTTAGGGATTGGTTTCTAGAGACTTTAACGTCTGTTTCTCTGACTTAGTCGTGCAGACGGTGGCCTTAACAAATGCCCTTTAAAAACAAAGTACTAAAAAAAGGAGAGAGTGAAAAGGCCCTGGAAAGAACATTGTAATTTTACGATACCAGCTTCAAAGTTCATGGAACCAACCACCGCATAAAACATGACTTAACCTTAACGCCATTCATATTTAGTATCACCCAACTAGAGAACTGATGCAAATCCTGCATTTTAATTTGCTACGATACTAGAGGACTATTAGCTTTCTTTCGTTTTATTTCCAAATATTTACATCTTCAACTTGCATTTGCTAACTTTATTATTGCCTTTTTGTCCTACTAGTTGAGTGATACTAAAACAATTAGACCCTTCGCCCTCAAGGGCCACGGGTCAATAGCCCATTCGGCTTCACCTCAGTGCTGTACTGAAGTCAGGGGATCGTCAAGCTCATTCTACAGCATAAGTTCGTGACAGTGACACAGGAAGTGAACCTATGAGCTCTAAACGCTGAATTTCTCTTAGTCATAACTTGCTGAATTAATCATCAACAGCTTTGTCAATTCACATACGTCCAAAATGCCTGCTTTCTGTTATTCAGGACGTCAAGTTTACAAAGATGTACAATTACACTCCAGAAGTGTTGATGTCTGCCAACCATTCATCAGGTGGAGGAAATCTCGATCCATTATACAACTCCATATCAGCTTGGGCTGAGGTCAGATATCATTTTGTTTCAAACGTTTAAATGAAAA
>NC_090883.1:40807034-40812034 GCF_036669925.1 Montipora capricornis
TGCCATTGCTCTTGACTTAAATCGAGAAAGACTGCAAACCACATGGAAAGGTTTCATAGAAACCAAAGCACAAATAGAAATAATTGCTCTTATAGTAGTGAAAGAAAATGTTTTAAAAAGTCCAACTTTCTATTTTCTTAGACCTGTATCCACATTATACCCTAAACAATGAAACAAAGTTTGATGAATAATAAAGTGTGAAGACTTTCAATATCTTCGTGTTGAATGCCGAAACGTTCCCATGGGAACAAGTTATTTACCACAAGATTCTTATCACTTGTGAGTTGAGTTGTCCGACCTCGGGTCAGGCTGTTCACAGTTCCCTATGTTTCCGTTTGATCGTCGGGATTCGCCATCTTTGTTTTTAAAAGTGAGCGCAAACTGGGGAGAGCGATATAACTACCGAGTGGGTGGGGGGAGTAACCCCTCCACTCCCCCCACCCACTCGGTAGTTATATCGCTCTCCCCAGTTCGCGCTCGCTTTTAGAGACAAAGATGGCGAATCCAGACGATCAAATGGAAAAATAGGGAACTGTGAACAGTCTAACCTTGGGTATGTTAGGCTGTTTTCCTCAGTCCCCATCACATTGCATTGTGAAACAATGCGAACCCAAAACGTAACGCGCAAATGATCCGGGTTGAGCGTGCTGACCTTCGACTCAAATACCGAAGCACATGCTACAGACAGATAACACGTGGAAGGCCTTTTTCGAGGTTCAAGAACATTGCGGTTTCTTCCCTCTCAGTAACGAGGACTATATTAACCATTCTCAGTCTGTTGGTGTTACTGCAGTCAACACTGAGAAAATACAGATGATGCTTCGCATGGCTCCTGGAAAAAGTCGTCGACACACAGTGACTCTATCACGATCTCGATTTGGATAAGTGCCCTCATTGTAGTTGGTTTTAAGATGAAAACGATACCAGGTCACAGAGAAAGCGGAAATGATTCCTTACAATAAGGAAATTAATGCACCACTTCTTCTACTACAAAAGACAGTGCCGCATGTAAACTGGACCTATCTCAACTCAACGCAGATGTACCAACTGTAACTGGATGAGTGCATTTGTGTGGATCCTATGGACAACTCAACAATGATGTGAGCTCTTAAGACTCTGGTAAGAGCAAGTATAATGAAAACTGTTCCAGTTTCGTGATAGTAGGTCCGATTTCAACATTTCTGTGTTCCTGTGTCCTGAAACTGAAAGGGTGCAACGAACTCCTAGAAAAACAGGACTTTTTTAAATTTTCGTTTTAGAAACCGCCATAGAAGTTTGCAGACTTTCTCTTCATCATATTGATACAAAAAGCAGTTAAAACTGGCTAAGCAACTTCGCTTCTCAACATTCACTTAAGTGCCTTTATGCCATTACGTGGAATAGATGAACGATTTTCTTTCACTTTTCACTGATTTATTTTTGTTTTATGGTCTGGCTCACCTCGGTCCTAAGAACGGAAAAACTCCATTTGTAGAGTCCTTCCCATGTAATCGGTCTCCTTTAAGCCTACTTTTGTGTTAGATTATATTTAACAAATTGATGTCAGTTTCTCATGTGTCTGTCCTGTTGTTGATCATGAATTGTGTCATAACATTGTCAAAGTAGCTGTGGATCCACAAGGCAATAGCCAAGTGGATCTGCAGACTACTTTGACAATGTTATGACAAAATTCATGATCAATAACAGGACAGACACGCGAAAAACTGACATCAATTTGTTTTTTACAATAACAAAAAGGCAGAGGGGTCAAAATTAGGTCAAAACACGAGAAGAAAGCGAGACAAAAATGCGAGAAACTTCAATCTGACGTGAGCAATATCGTGTCATTATCGCATAAATTATAAATTTATGTATCATGTGTCTGTCCGCTTATTGATAATAAAAATTAGCCAATGAATGCGCGAGAATTTTCGCAGTCATTGTAAAATTTAGTGTTGTAGCTACCCAATCGTGTACTGACACTATGTTCTACGTCTCTAGATACAGACGAGTGCAGGTTCCCATATGTGTGCGATCCACACTCAGATTGTACTAACTACATTGGAGGTTTTAGATGCACTTGTCACACCGGTTGGAGAGGACCAGGGGAGCATCCCGTCTGTGCTGATATCAACGAGTGCAGTGAGGGAACACACAAGTAACGTTTCCTATTATTTGATGTTTGCTAAATGGATGGTCAGGAGGACAGTGATCTTCAATAAGCCATTTCCCAGTTCATGTCAGCCTCATCTTCAAAGCGAGTCTAAGTGGGCAGTTTTTGTGATGGTTATTAGGTCTAGTTTACATATGGATGAGAACTAATTTTCATGAGAAAACTTTGCACTTAGACTCGCTTTGAAGAGGAGGCTGACGTGAACTCAGAAAAGGCCTATTGAGCGATCGCAAATAGTAAATAATGACCTTGGCCAATCACCATGAACAGACCCAGACAATCAAATTAGCCAGTCATAACACAAAAAGAGCTATGCAGTTGGCTCAAAGCGCGGGAAAATGCCCGCGGGCAAGTCTGCTATTGGCTATCCCTGATTTCCCTCTAGTTAGCCTTTAGCGTAAGGCAAGTCCATTAGCAAGTCTTTTCCTAAGAATGTCTTTTATCATATCACAAATAAAACTAAATATAAGAGGCTGAAAGAAAAATAACCTTCGCCTGTGACTGGCTGATTTTAAATCAATCACTTAATTATTCATAGCAATGCGAAACCAAAGCGATTCCCAAAAATAAACTTGACACTCAATGGTCTTACTGAAACGTAATTTAGTTTAGTGCTGTACTTCTGCAGTAATAATTAACATTCAATATATCAATATTGAGACACAATTGTGAGGCTTCCTGGTTAAATTTTCGATACAGGTTCTTTTGAAGTTGTTTTCATTGTTTCATAATTCTCAGGGGAGATAACAATACAAAAGAATATTGGAATTTAACCATAACATGGAGCGGTCTGGGTACGAGCACTGCTCTCAAGGTTAGATTCTTTTTCAAAAGAAAAATTCATAAAAGGTGGCCTTTTGTTCTTTTTTGTGAAAGGCTTTTTTGGCCCAAAAAGGCCCGGGAATCTTGAAAAGAGAGTGCGAGGGACGAGATGTCTTAAGTAGGGGGAAAGCACTGAACTGGTCTGCATAACGCGGTTCCCATCACACTTACCACAGGATTAGCATCAGTAAACTCTCCGCCGGAAACAACTCGGCCGCAGGATAATATGCTGTTCGTAGTTCTAGTCAGCGTGAGTACTTCGTTCAGACAGAGAGATCGTTTAGCAACGAAGCTGGTATCCACAGGGCCCCTGAGGAACTGCTAATAATCCGTCTACACTTGCAGATGCCCCAGTCCGTCGGCCAGATGTGTTAATACTCCTGGAAGTTATTACTGTGTTTGCAAAGCAGGATGGAGGAAAGTTTCCGATTACCAGTGTGTTGATATCAACGAATGCTCCACGGGAAGTTACAGCTGTCCGTCCAATTCACGCTGCGTCAACACACAAGGCTCGTATCGTTGCGATTGCAACCGATGTTATTACAAATCTGGACAGTACTGCAACCGTAAGTCTCTTATTTCAACTCAAAACTACTGAATTCCTACGCTGACACTTGATTTTTAGGCCTCTGGATCCTCCTGTGACGTAAGAACGTGTAAAGAATTGCTTAGTTGGCCATTCACAGAACACAAAGACGATAGAATGAGCCAACCTAATGAAACGTGATGAATGAGTAGCACACGAGCCAATGAGACTCACACGGCCTTCGGCGCTTAAGAGTATGGATACAGGATGCTAGTCCATCGCGCACTTGCCGTCTGCAGTGAGTAGCCCGGGCGCACTTATATCCCCGTGAGAAGGGAGACAGTGTGGAACAAAGTTTCCTGACTTGGCAACAAAACGGCGACAGAACCAGGACCCGAACCTACGACCCAGGGGGGTCGGGGGGGGGGGGGAGGGCGAGGCGGCCCCACAAACACTAATTCCCCACCAAGCCAAATCATAACCTCAACCAATGAGGCCTCAATGTTCACAGACTTAAGAAAAATGTAATTTATTTAAGGGCATATAATTAGCTTACTATATTATGCCCTTCTCACTGCCTTCTCCGTTTCTTTTTCTTTAGCAATGAATTTTAATTAATATATTGTACGATAACTTGAAATGGAGGGAAAAAAATACAATCAAGTACAATCGAGTTGGACCAAGTCAAAATTGGATTTGCTTTTTTCCTTGATTGGCTGAAAATTTGTCGATTGTATGTGACGTTAGCCGTTCTCAGCCTTCGTGTTCACCATCCACGGTGACAGACCACCCACGCTTTGTGGATTACGAATATAGCTTAATAAAGATTCCGACTGATGCATGACATGATCCTGCTTTTATTTTCTTCACTTCCTGTGGCTCTCTGTTGTGCTCCTGAAGAGCAGACGGTATAGCTTTTGATTAATTATTATATGCTAATTGTGACTGATTTCTTACAGATGACTGTCGTTTAGGAACCCAGTACTATTACACCACCACCTATTATCAGACTACAACTTACTACACAACCTCGTGTGGGTGGCACAGATTATCACGATGCAGGCGTTCAAGGTATGCATCAGTTTGATACGTAACTGCATGATGTCGTTTTAACGGCCTCCAACGAGTCTTAGCAAAAAACCAAATTAAAAACCCCGCCAATAACAACCCGCAGATTCAAACAAATTGATATTTAAATCCCCAGTGAACACAATAATTGCACCTAAAATAGACCTATCAGTCTTTTTCATGGCTTTTTTCAACAAACACATTGTAAGGCAATGCTTGCTTAAAAAAAAACAGTTCTACACCCTCAGCCTTACATTGACGTCAGAAAATCGTTCATCATGACAAAGTAATAGGCTTAGGATGCATCACTATTCAGACAGTTTGATGCTGCTCTTGTTTGAAGTAAGATGAATGCGATTAAAGAGTGTAACTTTTAATTCAAGAATGTGATTTCGTTAGTTGCGTTCATAATTCTCCAAACCTGATTGTCAA
>NC_090883.1:40814534-40822034 GCF_036669925.1 Montipora capricornis
ATGTCAATCCATAATTCTCTATTTTATACTCTGAAACCGCTCGTACCAATCTATTTTTATGATACTTCACCCACGCTGTACGTCGCGAACCCAGGCTCTCTCTCTACGACAAGGGAGGAGAAGAAATCCTTATATTTTGAGGTGACGTGTTCGTTGACGTCACCGTCGTATATCGTAAAGTCCCTACCATTTCGCAGCGACGCAATCGATTTTTGGAATTTCTTGTCGCTATTTTGTCAGGCTGCAAAACGTACCGGCTGTACGTCACCTATTGTCATTAATGTGCCAACCAGAGCCTCAGTGGTTGTCGAAACAAAGGGTCTTTTGTTCCTGTAGTTGGCACACTTGAATAACAAAAGCAATGTTTGTAAACAGATAACTTCCCTATTGACAACTGAACTTTTCGTATGTGGAAACGAATTTTCTAACACTAACAATTGCCGATTCAATTAAGTTGTCGACTGGAAACAGTCGTCGATAACAACTTGCCTCATCTGCGGAGGCCCCAATTTACAATATTTTCCTGATTTACATAACTTTTCTTTGTTTCGATGTCTCGTACTACATGAATGATGTTTGGGATATGAACACTGATTTCGAGCGTAAGGCATTTACAATATTGGTGTCAGCAAAGTACCACATTTACTAACTTCACAACTGTTATACGATACTGCCTCTCATATCGTATCATATGCAAGCTATCTAGACCTACCTTAAAAAAATCAATATGTGAAGCGCTTTTGGCAGCTCTGGAGGGCGAAGAGAACTATATGGAGATACCCCAGCCCCGATATCCTAATATCTAATATAAAATTAGGTGTTGGAGTGCAATAGGCGATTTGCATGATGGTGTCATTTCACTAAAGATACCAGAATGCTTTGTCAAAATGCTTTGTTATTCAGATTTTTCTTTTCTCCTGGGAACAAAGAAACAATTGTTTACATTTGCCTGACAATAGAAACAACTCAAAGCAGTCTGTTCGTCGTAGTAAATGACGCCATCATGCAAATCGCCCATTGTTACTCATTTTCGCCCTATGTAAAAGATCGAATCCAACGTGGCCCTCGGATTCCAGATCCCAACCCGTGGATTCAGGGTCCCGAATAGTGGATCCCGGATCCCGAGTCGTGGACGCACGGAATTTCCACAGAAATGGCTCCTGGATACGATAAAAATCTGTGGATGCGAGATTCTAATTCCGGATTCACCTTTGCTGGGTTCTGGACCGGGGTTCCGGACTCCTTCACAACGAGCGAGCCTTTACTGTATACAAATACTTTTGGCTATGATAATCACTGATACGATGTTTCTAGCTTACCTTGTCATTGTTAATAGTGAATTGTTAATATGCTTTTGTTCTGCCGTCTTCAGCTAACTAATTTTAGTTATTTTATTTTTTCTTCTCACACAGCTCGTCTCGATTAGCCTTTGCTAAATGCGAGTTGTGTACGTAATTGACTTTCTGTGATTGGGTTTTTTTAAATCAATCAAAACTTGCCAAGTGGTAATACACTAGTAAACATTACAGGGATACCATGTGCAAGAAAAACTGTTACGACAGAAACAAATCACATGTGATAGACGTTCTTTTAATCCTTCACTTTTATTTTTATATTTAAATTCCCTTTTAACGATTAGGTATTATTAAATTGATTTTACACAATGCACAAATTAGCTACTTTGTTTTTAAAGAAAAGGGAACAGTCAAAACCGACAACAGCAAGACTCCCACGTTTTCACCCAAGCTCGAGGTGTTTGCAGGAAGGCGAGGGTTTGGGGGACGTCAACTAGAACAAATACCATGACCATCTTAAGTTTTAATTCACTTTAATAAGGCTCACCCTTTCACTCACAGGAGTGATCAGCACGTAAATTCTCCACACAATTTCAATGAAATGTCAGTCAGACACGTATTGAGAATGAAGGTAATTATCAGCTTGAGAGGTGTGATCTTGATATAACACAAATTCTCATGACTATTCACCCAAAAAAATCCTATGGTATTACTTGAGAGAATTAACGTTTCGATCTTGGGAATGAAAGGGTTAAAAAAAGTTAGCGCACGTTGCCTCAAATCAACAGAGAGAATTAGCATCGTGTCTATGTAAAAACGGCAGGCTGCTTCTTATCATTAAAGCAAGAAAATCCTCTTTAAGGCCCGTTTTAAACGGTTTCAACTTTTGCTTCAACACTTTGTTGAACCATGCAAATGTTCGGTGCGTTTGAACTGGCCCTTCTTGATAACAGAAGATGCAGGGATGGCGCAGTGGTGAGAGCACTCGCCTTCCACCATTGTGGCCAGGGTTCGATTCCCAGGTTCGTCGTTGTTGGTTCTGTACTGCATCGAGAGGTTTTTTTCCGGGTACTCCGGTTTTCCCCTCTCCTCAAAAACTAAAGCCCTGGTCAAACGGACTCGCAAGTAGACGCAAGTTCACAACTTGCGTCTCCGTTTGGAGTGCACTTGCGTGCACTTGAGTTGACTTGCGCTCACTTTGGTCGAGATCAAACTTTCCCGCAAGTCGAAGCAAGTTTTTCACCATTTGGTCACCCAACCCAAGTCAACGCAAGTTGGTTGACCAATCAGACTAAAAGAAAATTGTTTTTTTTTTTGGCGACTTGCGTGAACTTGCGAGTCCGTTTGGCCACCCAACGCAAGTCTCCACGCAAGTTCAACTTGTGGCTACTTGCGAATACTTGCGAGTCCGTTTGACCAGGGCTTAACACTTGATTTTGATTTGCGTAAATTTGTTGATTTCAGTTTACAGTGTCCCCAATAAAGCGCTCCAGCGCCAGAAGACTAGACAGTTAAAGTTCGTTTTCATTTAGGTAACAGGCAAGAAATGTTAAAGAGTTAAAAGAAGTTTCATTGACTTCTGGCAAAGCGCCGTTCGGCGTAGTCAACGCAGTGCTAAATCTCTCTTCAGCAAAACCACGCGAAATTTCACGAGACCTTCGCTCAACTTTACTTTGAAAAGGCTTTTTAGAATAACCATATCGTCTTTTTTTTGACAAAGTTCTCGCCACCTTTGATAGATCTACGGCGGTGGTTTCACGACCACGGCAAGCGCTAGTTCAGTAGCGTCTTGATGATCTTGGCATCATTTGTTAGAGTAAAAGACGCTAATTAGGAAACGACGGCGGCGGCAGCAGCAACAACAACGCCACAAAACAATAATATCATTGGTTAAAGAGGATGAAGAATCGTGCTGCAGGGCGTGCGCCACGAATTTTAGCACTTTTTTCCGATACGCTGCATAACGCCGACGCGAAATGACCGGAAGCGAACGAGATGGAATAATCGCGAAAGGCTTAAATTTTGATGTGACGTTTGCGTCGACGTCACCACCGTAGATCTTAAGGTCCCTATTTACAAGTTAACGACCCGCAGTGTGTTGATTCATAGCTTGAAAACTAGACTTTTGAAGCAAGCAACCGTGGACAATTTTCCTGTCGGTGTACGTTGGATCAGTGGCTTGATCTGATCGGCGTTATTTCAAGTTGAGAAACTAAATATTTTAAGCAAGAGCCGATACAACGTAGATTTGATTTTAGTAGTGTACACCATAAAATATTTAGTTTCTCAACTTGAAAACTAGGCTTTCCCTTAAATCGGGTTTTTTCTTTGATTGTTGTATTGGCAGCAATTTTGGCCAAAAAAAACAAACAAACAAACAAACACGCAAACAAAACCTAACTCCAGCTACCAAAAAAAACAAAAAGACAATAACCACTATTTGAAAACACACGCTAATCCATTCCTGACCGGCAGGGGACTGGTATTAGCTCGCATGAACACTGACCATGTGATGTGTTGGTTCAAACTGAAGATTTTTTTTGTTCACCAAAGAAAATTCAAATTGAAGGCACCATCTGCATTGCAGCCAAACAACTGGATGGGTAGTGATCCTAAAATAATACTAATAATACTAAATTTAAATAACAGCACAATGTTGGAAATAGGAAATTAAGCTTTGCTGCCAACACAGTGTTTACCCGGTGTCTGATATTTGCAGAACATGTACACGACCGCAGACTAACCCTAAATCACAATTATTGAAAGCTAACCGTTTTAAATCGGGTTCTTAGACTTAAATGTTTATCAGCGCTATTTCAAAAGGGTGCTTAGACTTAAATAATGTTTGTCAGTGCTATTTGTAGGCAGTCTGCAGTCTGCAAATGTCAGACACCGGTGTTTACCCCTATTTGACAAATGCTGAATTAGTACAAGTTTCACACTTGCAATACACAAACAAATGAAAACTTAACTCCAAGGCACAATTCTTGGGTTTCACTCACATGATCAACATCCATGTTGCATTCTGCTAAACGGTGTGGAGAGCCCGAGGAAAAAACAATATAAAATCACGAAAAATCACCCCATCAAAATATCTATGAAATCTCTCCTTACAAAAGACATCGTCAAAATGAGAAGAAACGGATTCCTATCAGGGATGGATCCAGGATTTTTCTTAGGAGGGTGCATCACTGTTGACGCTTTTTTTTTTGGGAGAGGGCAGAATACCAGTTGCATTAGAAAGCCGCAGGTCATCTCAGGGGAGATACGCACCCCCTGCACCCTCCCCCCAGATCCACCCCTGCCTGTAAAGCTCAGGGTGAACTAAGACCAAGAAAAACCACGAATGATCGAAAAATCTAAAAGAGATTTTGTTTGAATTTATCTCGGTCACAGCCAATTAAAGAAGAAGAGTTGCTGACAATGAAGGCAAGAAGTATGTCAGCAAAGCCAAGGATCATCTTTGAGGTGAAAGGAAAGCCGCAAAGTGAGAAAACATTGAGACTGAAAAACCGCCTAAAATAACACTCCAAATACCATTAAGATTTGCAGAAAAAACAAACCCCAAAAAACCTCAGTTGAATTTTTCAACTACGATAACAAAAAAATTAAATAAATTAGTAATAGTAATTGGACAGAGTGGAATACAATTCAGGGAGTGATCGAGCGCGTGATTTTAAATCGCGCGAGGCTGATTTGAAATTACGAGCACGATTACTCATCGTACAACACGAGGTTCAATTACTAATTAATCGTAACTATTACAAAATTCGAGGATAAAAAGTCTTTGAATAGCTTTTTGTGTGAAAAAGTTAAAATTATGATTGCAAACAGTAGGAAAACAGCAAAAATGACCCCATCCAAGTGCGGCACGTGATTGACGCACGAATGGTGTAGGTTTCCAATTAAAGGCATCTAATCATAACCATTATAATTTTCTCTAATGTGATTGGTACGTTAATTACTTTATTTTTCACTAATTATTGTGTAGTTTTGAAATCGGACAGTTGGCTGTAATCGGATAACTGAAATAGGACAGTTACATCAGCCAATCATATTAAGCGCACTCAGCTTAATCCACCAATCACAGAATTTATCACAATAACCAAAGCAACAACCACTTACCCTACCAAACTGAGGATTTTCCAAAATGGATAAATTGTAACATTAGACAGCGAAAAAGGAATGCATTAATTTTGTTTTCTCGGAAATTGTAACGATTGTGATTAATAGGTAACAGGACTTCGTGTCGTCCGATTCGGTCTGTAATCATACTCGTGATTAAACGAATCAGACTCCCGCTATGCGATCGTCCGATTTTGTTAATCACTCGTATGATTACAGACCAAACTGGACTCCTCTCAGTCCTATTACCATTAACAATTTGGAGTTGTTCAAATTGGATATCTGTAATTGGACACTCAAGTGATCACGTAGGCGTGAACAGAGCCAATCACATTCGAGAATCTTGTGAAAGTTACGATTATATATGGCATTGGCTCTGGTCTATGTACAATAAAATGGAACCTATGTATAACCCTTTTAATTCTCTTGTTAAAGTGCCCCTAACCCTAAAATATTTTTTTCGCTAAAATGAATCTTTGCACCTGTTCCTGATTTGACGTCACAATCTACTTTGCATGCAGGATTTGTTAGAAAAATGAAAAAAAGGCCGCAATGCGTTTCGAACAGGTGCAAAGATTCATTTTAGGGAAAAAAAATATTTTGGGGCTAGGGGCACTTTAATCACAAATCGCTCTTACTTTCCAAGCTTGTTACTAACATTGAGCCTATTAATCGTTAAAGCACTGGCAAAGTCACCATGATAATAAAAATTAATTATGATATTTACATGAATTTATCGAAAATTAAAACAGCTTTTAAAACTTAAATAAAAAAATATCTGTCAAAGCAAAGGGTAAACATGATCACCAACTTAATTCAAATTATAGACACGCGAGCCAAGTTGTCCTTAACTCTTTCAAGCACATGATAAACGACATACTTTAACGTGAAACTTCTAGGTGTCTAGAACAAGTCTAGGAGTCTAAAATGCCAGCTGTCTTTCTACGCTTCAGTATTGGACATAATGATCCCCTTCTCTGTCCAGAGACGAGTCCTAACACCTATGGGTCTTTTGACGGTCTAACAAGTAGGGACGGCTGACATTTCAGATTCGTAAAAGGACCATGGAGCAACATCCCCAAAACGTTCAGAAAACTAGTCGCTCGTGACCTTAGACCTTTGACTCCCACGATCCAAAAGTTCATTAAAGTTCATTCTCTTAACTACTTCCATAGATTTCTTCGTTGGATGGTCATGAGAATTTAGTGTTATATCAGGATCATATCCTTAATTAAGCTGATAATTAACTTCATTCTCAATACTTGTCTACGTGACAGTGTATTGAAAATGTGGGCTGATCAATCCTGGGATCAATCCTGGGAGTCAAAAGGTTAAGTGTGATAGTGACGTTTTCTCTCCAAGTGAAAGACACCGCAACATTGTTACGACAAAACCTGTCATTATCTGCTTTTCACAAATAAAGAGGAATGCATCACAAAACTCAGTGTGCGAAAGAAATTTGTTACTGCGTAGCGCGAATCTCTGGAAAACAAGCTATCCGCGTTATGACTGCTAGGCCACAAATACGAAAGACCAAGTTTGATAATGAAAGGTAAAATTTCGATGCTGATTGCACAAATTGAAGGGCCAGCCCCTTGGACAGTCGTATGAATGGAATTCAATTATATGTGCGGAAAGTTTGCTCCAAATAGAGAGGACTGCTGTCTTTGCGAAGCATGAGGACACGAGAGTGAAAGTACGAGTGTTTTGTCTGAATTTTAAGCTTATAATACAGCATCATAGCATAACGCAACATCGACACATTCTCTGTCTTCCACCGCCAACGCTCGGGGGAGGGGTGACTGGAGCAAAATACTCATGAACTCTCAAGTCCGGTAGATGAGCCTGTGAACAGAACACATTGGCCGGCGGCTATCAATAAAGAAAATTGACTGACACCAGGAAATTCTGAAAGAGACTCAAGCTAAAGCATGTTGATTGACAGAGTTCAAAAGAAAGCAAGCAAGAAAATAATTATGTTACCTCATTCGGACGAAAATATAAACTAGTAAAAGCGAGGAAGGACTCAGAGAACCACAAGAACCGAAGTAGAAGGGAAAAAAATTGGCAAACCAAAAGA
>NC_090883.1:40832034-40834534 GCF_036669925.1 Montipora capricornis
TGGTTATCTATCGGGCCTCCCACCACTGCGAGCCGGGGTTCAACTCTGGCCTCGGCTAGCATGTGGTCTGAGTTTCAATCAATCTCAACCTGACTCAAGGGTTTTTCTCCGGGTACTCCGGTTTCTCAGCTAATTAACATCTAGCTGTGGTGCTGTGTTCCGACATCAAATATGGACTGTACAGCGGCAGCCAGAGGCGCCTTTGTATACTTTCAGCCCGATATTGTGAGCTGCGCCCTTCGCAATTCAGTCCTCGACTGCAAGGAAGGGTGATTAGCACTGCCAATATTATTATTATTATTATTATTATTATTATAAACTTAAGTGAAGAAAGCCTCAAGAGAAGCCAAGAAAGGAGAAAATGAGACAATTTCAATGAAAAACACCGTAAAGCTGGGAGAAATGGAGACAAAACACTTATTTACAACCTTTAGCTTTCAAGTAATGTTTTCCTTCATAATGCATGCCTCGCTGCATATTTTGTAAAACGCACTAAAAAAACAATAAAGACCTGAAAATATTTGCAATTCTGTGTTGACAGAGATTCTGGCATATTTCAACAATCACACACCATGTCACCATTCAAGCCTACAGTAGACATCATTGGTGAGTTTTCTTGTTATCATTGTCTGTTTCGTCAGACATATTGTAATCGAACTCTCGACGCCGTATAAATTTATATTGGATTGCAGTACATTTATCTACAACAAATGCACTTGTAAGCAAATTGTTTGGGACAGTTTAGGTTCTTTTTGACCAGATAAGTCTCAGACAAGCGGTTTGATAAGCTCAAACCTACGATTTTTGGCAAAATCTCCAACAGCAATTGAGTTAGAACAATTGTTTGTCTTGTTTATCATGCGGTTTTGTGACCAGCTATGGTTGCTTATTTTGGAACTGAATTCATCATTACTGTCAGTAGGGACTGTCCACACTAAATTAATAACCTTTCGATTTATGGGGTTCTTATGTGAAATGGATGCCCAGGGTCAAGAGCTGCTTTGTTTGACTGTGAAATTGCAGTCGACTAAGGCAATTTACCATGCTTTAGCTTGACTTTTCTACTTAGTAATTTTTGCTGTAGTTCTATTATTAAAAATGAAGAGAGAAGGTGCAAAGATTATCAATCAAACGGAAAATGTTGTGAAAGAGATTACCGTGCATGTAATTTCAGTTTTAGTTGTTGATTATTCTTTGCAAAGCTTGTTTGTTTACTGCTGTCAGCTTAGAGGTGTTTGATCGCTGTAAACTATATACACTTAAGACTATTAATTTTGTACAGTTTTATGCAAAAGCATAATTACTTCCATATGCACTACATTGCTTTCTGGGGTTAGAAATGAGAGCTTCGCTTTTAGGCTTGGCTAAATGTATAATTTATATTAATTCTTGTCCCTTACTTACAGCGCTTTCCAGGGTGTGGTCAACAACCATATTGCTCATACATGTAGGGTATTTACAACAAAGAAAGGTTAGGAAGGTTCATGTACAACAAAGAAAGGTTCATGTACAACAAAGGAAGGAAGGCTCATGTACAACAAAGAAAGGTTAGGAAGGTTCATGTACAAGTTTGCTGTGTAAAGGGAAGAGTACCAGAATTAACCAAGACATACCTGTCTGATATTTTTTTACATCCCTCTAAACATAATTCCTCAATATTTTTACATTGCTGGGCAAAGATCCTGAAATATAAAATAAAATGGAAACTTAAGGCTTTATTAACTAAAATTGGTTGATAAGAATTCTTTATAAGGACAGATCCAAGGTACATGTATTATGAACCAGATCAATCAATGGTCATTTATAGAAATACATGTAGGTATCTGGATGGCTGTGGAGTAGCTAGGTTTTATATGCATGTAAGCAGGGACGTAGCGTTTCCATTTAGGTATGCACAGGAAGGAATAGTGAAACAAGCGCTAAAGGTGCCAGCTTCTAGGGGAATCTGAGGGCATGCTCCCACAGAATATTTTTATTTCAATGACCTCAGAAATGCCATTTCCCATGTTTCCCAAGGGGAAGTTTCATACAGACAGGAAAAGGGCGACACAGCTCCCTTTAAGACAGGAAAATTCGGAAACTACATTGTCAAATATCCACATTCTTGTACTTGTGGACATGGAGTATTGTCAAAGAGGACAGCCTCTCCTAACTCATAGCGCTTCAAAGAGGGGTTTTTAGTCTCTTCATGCCACTAAAACTGTGTTCAGGAGTGCAGGTTGACACAGGATAGGTGAGCAAAGTGACAAGACCAACATATATCCTTGGATAGAACTGGGGGCCTGTGTGATCAAGTGTCTCGGCCAGAGTCTGGGACTTTTAAGTCAACGAAATAAACAAATATACCGTATTTACCCGTGTATAAGTCGACCTTTTATGGCCTCAAAAGAAGCTCCAAAAATCGCCCTCGACTTATACACGGGTCAAAGATTTTGAGCCAAGTTCCAGCTAAGTAATTTATTCAAAATTAACATAATAATGTTGTCTTGGGCATAACGAA
>NC_090883.1:40837034-40847034 GCF_036669925.1 Montipora capricornis
CCAGAATACCTGTACTCAGCAGTTAAGACAAATGACACTGTCTAGTAATTAACCCATTGAACCCTGGAGACTTTACCCTGTCTAACACAAGACGATTTTAATCATCAATGGGGGAGGGGAGTCAGGAATCAAGGGTCAATATAACCTCTACCTCCACAAAAAAACTGTCCCCTTTAACCCATTGACCCCCAGAGACTCAATTAATGAAGTTTACCTTGTCTAATACCAGATGATTTTATACTCATGAATGAGAGGCAGTAATCAGAAGTCAATGGGTTAAAAGATCCGGAGTGGGTAGAGTGGTCCAGGTTCAGGTCCTGGCTGGAGACATTGTGTTGTGTTCTTGGGCAAGACACTTTACTCTCACGGTGCCTCTCACCACCCAGGTGTATAAATGGGTACTGGCGAAATGCTGGGGGTAACCCTGCGATGGACTAGCATCCCATCCAGGGGGAGTAGAAATACTCCTAGTAGCTTCATGCTAATGAAGCCGGACTGATGGGCCTTCTGGCTTGTAAGCAGAGACTTTTATTTACCTCCATACAAAGACTTGACCCCTGGGAGTGAGACTTGAATGGATTTTACCCTGCCTAATATCAGACGATTTTACTCATCAATGGGTGGCAGTTCAGAAGTCAATGGCTTCACAACCTCTACCTCTGCTCAAAAACTACTTGTAATGTCCCCTCCATGGACCCAATAGGGAGCTTTAGCAACGACGACGGGAACGGCAACGAGAACGTCATGTAAAAACATAAATTCACATTATTGCGATCACTTCGCGACTATTCCAAGCCTTTTAATATGACAAAGGTGTTTCAGTCCCTCTGAGGAATGAAACCATTACGAGCGGCGCTTAATTTAGGAAATTTTGCTTCGCTAACAACGGCAAAGAAATGGACAAAAATGAAAAACGCACGTGCAGGGCGTGCAAAGTTATTGTTTTTGCCCACTAAATATGCAAATTTGTGACGTTCTCGTTGTCGTCACCGTTCCCGTTGCTAAAGCTCCCTACTGACTCCTGGAGTGAGACTTCACAGATTTTACTCAGTCTAATGCCAAACAATGGGGAGCAGTTTAGCAGTCAGTGGGTCAACAAAAGGTTTGCAAGTGTTTATTCTTAACGCACAAGCGAGAACAACTTGATTAACCCAGAGTACCTCTATGTCTCTTTGAAAGATCATCAAATCGACTCTTTGCCAGTTACTTCCGTCTAAGGCCAATACATTCCATAGCTGAAATGACAAACAATATACACAGCAGTGGTTTTGCATGTAAGAGGAAATCTTTTACATCAAGGAAGCTAGGTTTGATAAGAGAGAGCAGCAATACTGACAAGGACATTACCTTGGAAACCTGTGCACAACGACACAATGTCACCACATCTAAGAAAGAAAAGATCCTAAAACAGACAAAAAAAGAAATGAAATAAATGGGCAGGAAGAGTGAGGCTCTCCCTCTACTACGATTTAACAAGTCTTAAATTCTTTTTAGGACCATGGGTTATAACAAATAATAAAGGAAAAATGAAATTGTCCATGATCCATACTGTGTATTGTTGTGGTTCAAATTTTTTCTTGGTTTAAAAATTTTCAAACAAGTTCAATTTTGATTTTTCTTTGTCTCATATTCATAATCATAAATTAACTGAAACAAAGGAAAATCAAAATTGAACTGGTTTATAAAAATGTGAACCACGAAAAATTTGCACCACAAAATGTACATGTATGTACAAATATATGGTTCTTTAAACTGGAGATTAATTAAAAGAATAATAAGGTTTTTTTGTAGATTCCGTGGACTTTGAAATTCTTTTTGCAGCCTTTAAGGACGGTGCCTACTTTTGTTACTGCGCATATGTTCTGCGCATCTCGAGATACTCGGATTTCCTATCAGGGGTGCTTATTAATACAGGGATATTTTTGCGTGGTTCAAAACTATGCAGAGAAAGCAGAACTTAGCAAGGAGCAAGGGTGGCACAGTTGGTAAGTGCGTGGCCTTGGTGCAAGAGGTCCCGAGTTCGATCCCCGGATCTCACATCCTTGTTTCGACTTCTTTCCTTTCAGTGTAGCCTAAGTAGCTTTAAATATCCTTAAAACGGAGCACTGATGGAAAGAGGGGGGTAAAATGAGCGCACCGTCTGCTTCCTGGGAGAATACTCTCTATAGAGTAAAGGAACTTCCGACGTTAAATAAGGTGTACTTTACCTTTACCTACCTTTTGGTACCCAAAAAGAAAATTGGGGGTAATCATGCATTTTTCAGAGATAATTAAACTTCAATTTGGCAAAGAACGCCATACATTGCTTTGTATTTTAAAGCTTTTTACAAAGATTGTTGATTAATTATCTTTGAAAAATGCGTGGTTACCCCCAATTTTCTTTTTGGATTTTAATAATACTTGTTAAGATCTGCTTTTCCCGCACATTCAGGGAACCGCGCAAAAATACCTTTGAATTAGTAGGCACCATCCTTAAATGATATTCAGGAGTAGGTATCTTTTTTAAATAAAAGCTTGGACCCCAGGTCATGTCACCAAATATTTATGATCTGTTGTTACTGTTTGCAATGAAAAGGAGACAATTTTTAAGAAGTATTAATTCCACCACGGACAGAAGAAAACTTGTGTGATGAAAACCCTTGACAAATCAAATACATTAGTGAGAGCAATTGGGCTATTTTCAACTTGGTTCACTTGTAAAGTATTTGAATCCAAAAAAATCATTAATCAATATTACATTAGGTGTGAGTAATGGGAGATCTCCTTGTACACTAAGACCTTGACCAACTAAACATATGAAAAAAAAAAACAATAGAGCCATTAGCATAAGCAGCACACAGCTAATTATAACTGGTTGCTTAAACGAAAAAAAGTCTACATGAATCATGATGCCAACAGGAAACACTGGGAAAATAAATTTACAGTCAATGCACGGCCAAAAGTGGTTATTAATAAATGTGTCTAAAATACAGTGAATGATATTAAGGCAAAGACATTATATATCCCCAACGAAATCATTGAATCAGCAATTTGACACTTGCACAACAACATACACATATGCAGCTGCTGATATGCAAATTTACTTCGCATCTAATGCAGTTATATGTTGCAAAGATTAAGCCTCTCTAATGTATTTATATCAAGATTCCCAGTACATAGTTGTGAATGGTAAGCATTCCTTATATTCTTAAGTTATGACTACCTACAGAAATGTGTTCTCAACTTTCAAGTATTACGTATGCCTATAGTTAAACGGAGACAGCAATATTTTGACAACAATAAAGTTTTTACCTTAAAATTAGTTCCTTTGGAAGTTTCTTGTTTATTAAAGCTTGGTCTTCATTTGTGTTGAAATTGTATAGCTGAAAATGGGATGGTAATGGAAGGTATTAAATGGCAATGTAATTATGCCACCATTTCAGAATATTTTGGAATTATGACAGCTCAGCTTGCAATGTTCGGTCAAAATCGCAAATATTATAAGCTCAAAGACGCATAAGTTCACTGCATGCAAATACTAGTTGAGCCACAGTGTAGCCCGCCGATAGCCAAGCCTATCAATAAATCCGTTTTCGAGTGTTTTTTCAATAAATTGTCTGCAAAATCGTCGTAATAAACTGCTGCTGAGAAGCGATATCTTTCACGCACGTATTTACAACCACCCACGACTAAGCTTACGCTCGAACATTAAAGCGCTCGGCAAAATTTCTCATGTTCTCGTAGATTTTAAAGTTACTTTTCCGGTTTTCTATAGTAAACTGCAGCTGCAATCAAGATTTTTTCTCAAGACCTCTTGGGGATGTGCCAAAATTTAATGAGAAAAATACAGTACAAGCCAGTGTAAATCATCCTGATATAAATCGTATAAATTGCTTGGGCCAGACACCAACGCTCAATGGCTCAAACAAGATTGCCGACGTGCCTTGAAAAATTGCATACAAGTTAAATTCAAACACGCAGGCAGGCGAATAAAATGGTTGGAGGAATTTTCTATGCAGTCTAAATCTCGACATAAGACAGGCACCTCAAATGATATCAACTTCAGCAGGAAAGGGAGACTGTAATATGTCGTGAAAGTTAGCCGAGCGAAGAAGGAATGTTTTAATCAATAATTTTTAATTCACACGCTGTATCCGAAGCAACGGCCTATTCCATCACACAAAAACAGCAAAACAAAGAAATGAAATGGCTAAAAAATTAAGGCTTTCATTCGTGACGGGAGAGAGGCAAGACAATTGATGCGTTAGACACGAAAACTTCTAGCATGAAAACCGAAAACGAAATATCATTAAAAAACTCATTTGACGCATGAAGGATAAGGCCCATCAGTGATTTAACCTCAATAACTAAATAAAAAATAATTTGGAGGATTTTCAGTACCTACAGAAGAAAGCCAACAGTTGCTTTTGTTTGAATAGTCTGTCATATATTGCCGACCGAACAGAATTCTTCCACGAAAAATTGGAACACTTACCTCAAATCGGCTTCTCGAATTTGCCCTAGAGTGATGGTGGTTATAGCTCGTATGACTGGTGTGATTAGAACACATGAATTTCGCAGATATTTAAGCTGTTCGAACGAATCAGCCAGCTCAAGAGAGCTATAGTTCCAACTCAATGTTTTTTGTTTTCTTCGTCAAAATTGGCTCGCTCTGAGATTTGTGGGTAATGACATACAACTTCCGGTAATAACCGGAAGTGAAACTTTCGTTGTCTTGGTTGCAGTCGCCTTCGAAGTAACGGAGGGGTCACAGGGGTTAGTACTTGCGAGTATATAAAGGACGACAAAATACGAAAGAAAAGAGAGATAGTGCGGCCACGTTTCTCTTCCTTTCTCTTTTTGCGCCAAAGACCTCTCTCCTGTTATCATGTGTGATGGCTTAGCTCATTCGGATGTCTCGTGACATGACCTAAGGGTCCCTAAGAATTTCAGTTTTCTCCGGCTTGTGCGAAAGAGATCACTTTCACCGGAACTTTGGAAACAATATACTTAGTGGGATGCTGTAACTAACTTGTGTCATGGTCCGGTCATGTACCCTTAAACTGAAAAAATGACTAAGGTGTTTGGGTCTCGTTGAAATCTTTTCAAGGAAAAAAGCATTCGTATTTTAATAGAATAAGTCAAAGATATATATCGCCAATGACTCCGTTTTTTTCCGTGGCGTCAATACCACAAATCAAAAGAACAAGAGAGTAAGCACGAAAGTGGGATATTTCAGTATCAGTTTACAAATCATTTAATTCCGGCCTTTCTTTAACTTGAATTTACATTGTTTGTAGTGTAATGTCAGTTAGGATAAAGCGTTGCTTTTTAATGTTGTAAGCAGTTGTAAAAGGAGTATTGTAAGCATTTTTACGACCTTAAGTACCATTTATATTAATAATACTGTCAGTGTAATCAGTATCGCAATAAAACCAACAGTCAGGATAGTGTCATTCTCAACTAATCTCTTGAGCCTAAGGTGACAATGCTGCAACTGATGGTGGACGAATGAAGGAAGTTTTTGAGAGGTCTTTTGTTTTCGTCTACGAACATGGCGGCGTGATGTCACGTGAAACCCCCGCCCCCCATCGCTTAGTTTAAACTCCAGTTCCCAATATTTCCTTTTTCTGAAATAGATGGTGGCCTACTAACATCATCGGCGTTTCTTCCAATTCAGGTCAAAAATAGCTCGACTAATTCTAAGTCGAAGGAAGGATCACGTGTTTGCAAACGTTGGCCGAGTAGCACTTATAATTTGAACAGACTTAACTGATTAGAGTGTAATGTGAAGTGCTAGTTTTGTACCCCATATGAACCATATGAGCGTTAGCCCTGCTAATGGAAATGGGCCCACACAAGGACAGAGAAAAACTCTTCCCACCCTGGTCAGAGTTCAGTTTCTCTGTCCTTGTGTAGGTCCATTTCTATTAGTAGGGCTAACGCTCACATGGTTCATATGGGGTACAAAACTAGCACTTCATATATTACACTCTAATCAGTTAAGTCTAATTCTAAGTCAAACTATCGAAGACCGTTAACCGAGAAAATTTGTTCGGGACGTCAACGTCAGACGTCCAAACGACAGCTAACAATTGTTATTATACATTGAGCTCACTATCTCTTTCCTGATTGGCCGAAAGCCTACAGTGAATTTTCGAAATCAGCGCCCGTGACGTCATAACTGCAGATTATACATTAATCATGTCAAGGTCAGCCAAGGTCACGGGTAATCATGTCATGTATGACCGCAGTGCATGATTTCTTAGGGTAATCATGTCAAGTTCGCGCGCTTTGTGTTGCTTGCTGTCAGTGAAGAAGCACAACAATGACTTCTAGGTTTTTTTTTCCTTCAATGTATAATAAAACAATTATTAGATTCGGTTTTTGTGATATCCAGAATAATCAAGGTCTCGGTAAGGGTTATCAGCCTCAGCCTTCGGCTTCGGCTGATAACCCTTACCTCGACCTTGATTATTCTGGATATCACAAAAACCTCATCCAATAATTGTTTATTAACAATGGTTTGCGCTGAATCACGGTGGGCCAGCATGAATTATTAGCCCAACTTAACTTTGTGAGTTACTTCTCTCAAACAAAACACTGTGACATCAGCAGAGCACGCGGTTCTCACGGTCGACACAATGACGTTACACTTCGTGAAAGAGAGCGGATAGCACAAAGGGGGTTTTCTTTTTGCTTTTGTGCAAAAGTGATACAACAAATGAACCATTGAAAAAAAGAGCTAGAAAGAACGAGACGTTGTCTAGCATATTGCGTGCGAATTAAGGACGTGGAACTTAGGCAAGAAAATAAATGCCTCGACTTGCAAGGGTACTTCGTTCTCCCACTACACCCTTTTACCATTTAGTAACGATGAACGCCTGCCCAAGTTTCCTATTACGAGCGAAAGAGGCACTAAACCTGTTTTGTTAACATTATATTTAATACGAAGCAGTGAAGTGATCATCGCACTTAACTGGAAAGTTTGATTGATTGTCTCTTCTAGTCGCCTGAAAAATTCAGATGGCTCCAACGGTATTCAAACAGTTGTTCAAATTTCCCAGTTAAGAGAGAGGATCAGTTCACTCCTTCGTCTATAGCCCGCAATTCAAATACATATACAAGTACATTCATTTCATTCATTGAGTCCTTTCACGGGGAAGCACATCAGCACAATGATAAATTGACCTGGGGCCCGTTTCTCGAAAGTCCCGAAAACGTTTCGGGCCCGAAAAGCCATTTGTGAAACTGCCAAGAGCTTGTTTTGGAAAGCCGATCTTTTAACATGTTTTCAAGCCAACTAAAAGAAACAAGTCTGTGAAGTTTGGCGACTTACATCCTCTCCGTTCTTGAAATACAGAGGGAAATGTGACACCCGAAAATGGCCCGTAAAGTTTCGGGACTTTCGAGAAACGGGACCCTGGCCCCAGTTGTTCAAAGAGTGGATAGCGCTATCCAATGAATAAATCACTCTCCACTGGATAGCGTTATCCACCTTTCGAACAACCGAGGCCTGGCGTGCGTTTCTCGAAAGTCCCGAAACTTTTCGGGCTATTTTCGGGTGTCACAATTCCCTTTGTATCTCAGGAACGGAGAGGATATAAGTCGTCAAACTTCACAGTTACTTTTCTTTTTGTTACCTTGAAAACACGTTAAATGATCGGCTCTTCAAAACAAGCGGTTGGCAGTTTCACAAATGGCTTTTCGGGTCCGAAAAGTTTTCGGGACTTTCGAGAAACGGGCCCCTGCCCCCAACTGCGTGGCTTCCACCGCCATGATATCGCAGAGAACATGGGTTCAAATCCCGTTGGAGTCACATGAATTTTTCAGGTGACTATAACACACAAGTTCTCCAGTTATTGAAGTGTGAGGATCACTTGACTGCTTCGTCTATATCCCACACTTCAAATACGTATATATACATGTACATTTATTTCATTGCATTTATTAACACATGGTGTTATTTTCTTTTTTGTCTTTCTTTTTCTTTTTTACACCTCAGCAAAGCCGAAAATAACTGGAGTTTTTCAAGCTGTGCTCAACCCTTTCTAAGTTCCTTTATTTTGCTAAGAAAGAATCGTTCCACGGTATTGGCGCATTTGTAGTATTCGGTGTCCGGAGCATTGTAAGTGCGACAGTTGGTAAAAATCCTCATCATATCTGCAATAAACAGCTTCTTGGAGCTAAAATAACCACTCTTTAGTCTCTCAGTCATGGTCCGAAGATCTGTTTGAAAAATGCACACAAAGCTTTTAGTAACCAGCAATACTACTCCAACCTGGCTTGATAGATCAGTTTGTGGAAAGCAATGCCATTGCACGGGACCTGGGTTTGAGTTTCGTGCAAATACTATTAGCTTTCCACTACAAGCAGTGGCAAGCACAGGCAGAATACTAAATACAATATAATTGTTTTCGCGTGATTCCCCCAACGTGCTACGATGCGGGGATAAACAAAAGCTGTTGTTCTAGGTTTAAGTTTATCAGTTTACAACCTGACCAATCTATGACCATGCCAGGCTAATATCACTTGTTCCCACCTGGGAAGTAGTGGATCCATTTTCTCAAAGCTTTGTGTTTTGACGTATAAACAACACACAAGAAATTATTCCTTTTTGTAAAGAACCATACCATACATGAAACTATACATGAGATCCCATTTCCGGTTGCGGTGACTAGCAGTTTCGAAAAGTTTACACTTCATGTCAAAAAAGAGATCGGCGTCAACGCGATAGATTCACACTGGTGCAAGCTCGAGGCAGGTGTCATCAAGTGCTTCCTGCACGCAGAACTGATTAGATTGTCCCGAGACTTTCAAAGCTGGGTCCCAGTGCAACGCAAGTAAAGTGATATTCTAAGTTCGTTGTAAATTCTCCACTGGTGACGGGAACATCGGCGCCCTTGTTTATCATTTATATTAATCTCTGATTTGGCCTAAATGCTTGCGTTAATCTTATCTCGTGGAATCTTAGTGAAAAGAAATGTACACTACTTACTGAAGGCACATGACCCTTCAGGGCAATTAAAATTGGGGAACTATAATGAAAGAATAACAAGTACTGACAGGAATTAAAGTCCACACCGCCAGCAGTCTCCAAAGTTTTGCGAAATATGAAATAGTAGACAATTTCAATAATTTGGCTTTCAAGTGCTTCACTAGTCAATTATTTTTCATCGCAAAAAACAAGTGAAAAACGAGTGTTAAAAAAAACGTTAACGTTTAAATCGATCACTAAAAATGGAAAAAATATATTATCTTCCTGCTCAAAGTCTAATAGAGGAAAATCAACATTGAAAACGGAAAATATAATGTTAAGGGGAAGTTTCACGGTTTTGCGCATGTTTAAGCTTTAGCGGAAGCAGAAATCTCGACCCAACAGCTCTTCTCTTGACTGAGGGAGAGAAGAGCTCTGGAGAACCCTGAAACAAAGTATCATCTCATTGGTTTTCATGAACAACAATTAAAAGCGTCTCTAATTGGTGCATTCATGTTAGCACGAGGAGAGAGCAGGCGCCGTAAGGTTCAAATAGCAAATATTTGGCTATAAGAACCCTACAGCGCATGTTCTCCTAGTCCTACATAGAGTTTCCCAGAGCGTTGGGTCGATCCGAGGCTCTGGTGACGAGAATGTGCTAGCAGTTTGTAAATTTTACGGTTTCTTACTGAACCAGATGATGTTCATTAATCACTGAGAGTACTACGGCAAATACACCGAATGAATAATGCCTAAATTTGGTGGAAGATATTGCGGGTTTACAAAGAAAATATCAAATTTATTGTACGAGTCGAACATTTTATTCTACGCACGAGTTATCTATTCGCATGCAGTAGGTTCATAACACAAAGGAAATAATTGAAAAAGTAATTCAAATGGGTAATTACACTTCTATGGTATTGTTTCCTTTTTCTGTGTCAGTGCTTTCTATTGTTTCAACAACAATGGAATTAGTTGGGCTGACATGAAAGTTTGCCCATGCGCAGAGACGTGAAACTCTCCCATTAAAACAATCTCGATCCC
>NC_090883.1:40852034-40854534 GCF_036669925.1 Montipora capricornis
CACATCCTTCAGGATCACAGATGCCAGTTTCTGTTACATACTTAATATTCAATCAAAGGAGAACTTGCGACGAAATGTGGTTGTCTGTTAACTGCATTAACACGATAAGATTTTGTTAATAGAGACAATCGTTTACCGACCATTTTGTTTACGCTTACATTACCGGAAATAGTTTTGATTCTTTTGTATTGAATTCGGTAGACCTCCTTTGAACTTTTTACGAGATTGTTAAAAGCCTATGAAAGTACCAGAGGATAACCATTTTGCTAGGAAAGAATAAATTGACCTCCTCAGCTTGTACGTTTTGTTTTTCCCATTTCAGACCACATGATGTTACTCTAGAGAACAGTTTCTTTCAAATGTCGTCTAATGCATGCCCTTATTTAAAGAATAACTTACGAAAAAACAAAAGGAGAATTCCATCGAGAACATCTCTTGGTCTGCAATGGGAAAACGTGCAAGCTAAAGAGGCCAATTCGTGTTTGATTTTTATCGTAAAAGAAATGCTTCACTGTTCAAGTACAACAAGGTGATACCAAAAACAACTGGGTATTTCTCAACCATGTAAACACAACTATCGAGAGCTTTTAAATGTGTTACAAGTATTGAATGTAACCAACAGAATGATGAAATAATGACAGGTGAGCACAGTTGTCACTGTCCACAGCAATCTCACGGCGCGCTCCTTTGCTAATACCAGTGGACCTGTGAACTTGGCGGATCGACAAGCAAATGTCTCTTTGCATTCATTTTTAACACACATAGCACAGTGACACCTTTAGTCGTCCACTGAACAATGGCTCAGTGACACATGCTGACTGAAACGAAGATCAATCCCATCGAAACGAACGAAGAAAAGTCAAAGAATATTTCAACGCATTACGTTGCCGCATTACTTCAGAAAGTGAAACGTCGGAAAATCGATTTTGATCCTTGCCATATCGATTTGAATTCAACTGAGTGACAAATTGGCATGTCTTGAAAAAATCGATAATTGGTCGTTGACTTATCGATTAGTTTACATCTGAGTGAGTGACAAATTCGCATATTCTGACCACTAACGGTAGTCATTGATATGCTTCACGTATCCACGACTAAAAAACGAGTGTTTGGAAATCCTGATGAAACGTATTGCACAGGTTTTTGATATAGCTTCTCAATCGCTCCTCAGGAATGAAGAAAAATGTAAAAATTCAATAATAAACATTAATGTAAACAAGTGAATGAATTTGTTTTCCTTAGAAAATGAGTTGTTAATTCTTATTAGAAAGGCTATTAATGAAGGTTGTTTGTCCATGTTGGTGTCTTTGTTTTAAAGTATTCAAATTCGTGTTATTATTAATATTCACATCAAGTTCACTAGAGTTTGATTGCATGAAACTCACAGATAATGCCTCAGACCAGTGTTTTGCCAGGGTTTCCAGCCAAATGCACATGACAAAATTGGCATCTCTTGGTTGGATGATCTCATGTTCACGAATAATTAACCCTTTCACTCCCAAGAGTGCCACTTATAGATTTTACTCTGTCTAACGCCAGACGATTTTACTCATCAATGGGGAACCCCACGGGGGTGAAAGGGTTAATGAGTTTGAGAAAGCCAAGGTAAAAACCCTCAAGATCCTGAACATTTGTTCCAGGCTAACAGGTCGGCAATGACTACATAACACTGCAAACAAGTTCAAGGTTCTCCTGCTGTCGAAGTTTAAGCACAATCATCTGGTACATTAATAATGACTCACGGATCAAATACTAGTCTTGAAATGTACTCTTTGGGCATTCTTGGCAACTGATAGGAAAATACATTCTGTAATCCAACAAGCCACAGTAGAGTTTGCCTCAATGGCTGCCTGTTGAATGAGTTGCCAACAACATGAAATTCTATCACACCTCTTCTTTCTTCACAACGTGCTGCCTCATCTCGGGCACTATGGGTCCCTGGATACAAACCACCCTAGGGAATCAGATGGCCATTGTGTTAGAAGAAAAAGACGAGAATCCAATGAAGAAATGATAAGTAACAAACTAAAATTACAGAACATGCATGAGTTGCATACTTCTGGTCCTAGCATGGCTGAAGGGTCAGATAATTTTGCAACTATCTGAGTTAACACTTCCAGAGGGACATCTCCTGCAAAAAAAGAAAAAAAAACAGATGTTAATTCTCAACGAGTTTGTAATCAAATTATTATTGTTTCAGTGAAGACTTACCTGCTTCCCTTCTTAGAGAGCAAGGGCATAAACATAATTACATAATGATCAAAAAACATGAGATGATATATTTTAAGAGGGCATGTTCAATACTCCCTATCGCACTGTCAAATTGTATGAACTCATACAATTGTATGTGTAGATACACCCCAAATTTTGTATGTTGAACCTATAAAATGTACAATATAAATGTATTGTGGTCTTGAAGGAGGCTCATGCTTACAAATTGTTTTACCTAACATTGATTTGGAGTCTAATAAAATAATGTACCTGCCAGTTTTTGCCGCTT
>NC_090883.1:40859534-40869534 GCF_036669925.1 Montipora capricornis
TGTCAGGTGGCATTTTGTCTCTTTCTGCTCTAAACTTCTCCATGAGCTGTCTTCTCATCACAGAAAAAACTGATCTTAAAAGGACCCGGCCAAACACAGCTGTGGGATCATACTTTCGTAGACTGTCACAAAATACTGGCACCTGACAGTAACATAACCACCTACAAAAAAGAAAATAATATTACATGCATATACATACATACACTGTACACAGACTTTACTTGGACATGGAAAAAGCCATCAGTCACAACGTTAACCACTTTACAATAAGAGATAATTATAATGTCTGCCATGTAATGAGTCTGGCTTAGAAATCACATCTTTCCAGACCACTATTGAATTCATGAAGAGTCACAGCTGTTTGCAGCTCTTCTGGAAGTTTGTTCCCAAACAAAAAAACATCAACTTTAACTCTCACTCCAGGGAGGATTGTTTCTAGTGGAACATTGGCTAATTATCTTAATCCTTTGACTCCCAAACTGGCCTGAACCAGCCATACTTTTTACTCTGTCTAACGCCAGACAATTTTACCCGTCAATTGTTGTTGTTGTTGTTGGCAATCCCTCTATCCAGTAAGATGTCTACTTGGTAAATAATCATTGTCAGCGTTCATTGTCATTGTTCATTGTTACGTTTATGAGTGTGTCGATGACTGTAGAGCCCGATTCTAGAAAAACATGTTCGTACACAAATGGGGCATCTGAGATCCAGAGAGGTTGGAGCTTTGTCAACAGCCTGTTGTCTAACTTTTCTTGCTGCCGGAGTCTTTCATTGTGCTCCTTCCTCTGTTGTTCACAGTACGCTGCACCGGTGTTAATAGTATGTCTCCATCCCAGTCTATTGCTGCCTGCACTTCCCAGTCCTCGGTGCTGATAGCACATTGAGGAACCTCTCGGGAGTCAATGGGTTAAACTATCTACTAATGTCGGTCAAATTTAACCAATTCCCCATTAATGGAGGGGACACAGTTTGTGATTGCTTAACTCATTGACACCCTAAACCCCCTAAGACACCACAAGTTGACAAGTAAAATCATCTGGCGTTAGACAGAGTAAAATCTGTCAAGCCTCACTCCCAGGGGTCAATAGGTAAAGAGTGTAACTTATACTGGTAGATTTTACTCTGTCTCAATGTCAAACGATTTTTTTGTTAACAAGGGCAAGACGAGGGATGAAAGGGTTAAAGCGTTTAAACTTTGCTTCAAAAACCCATTCAACATTTCTTTTGTTATCGCGAATATTGAATGAAGTTGAACATTGCGGGTATGCGTGTGCGCACTAATCGGTCTCTCAATGATGCATCCGTGTCCATATCTATAGTAACAAGTCTGTATCCATAGTAACAACCGCAGCTGCAGTCTGGGACTGAATACAAAACCTCATGAAACTTTGTTGAATCAAAATTATGTTGATGATGTGTTGAACCATTTGTTTGCCCACCCCAGCAATCAACATCATTCAACAAAATTGAATGGATGTTGAAGAAATTGTTGAGGCTGTTTGCCCAGGCCATTATAGATAACAGTGAAAGTTCTGACCTGGTATAATTCATTTTGTACACAGCAAGGTCCTCCCCTTGAGAATGCTGTTTCTTTACAGTTGGAGTTTCCAGTTTCCAGTGATTCACACAGTGTAAGAACATCTTTGCCAAGTCATGCATTATTTGCCACTCCCTTTGTGGAAGGTGGCCAAACTTGTAAAGAACAAAGTTAAGAACGGCCTGGAGAGGCAAAAGAGAATGATGGTGATGATGATGATGATAAGGGCTATAACCCCATTTCAAGGTTCATTTTCTTTCCAGAGTCATTCACACACACCAGAAAAGAATAATGTAAAAATAGGAATAACACTAACATATCTTTCAATGTAGTCAATGCTTTTCTTCATGAAGTTCATTAATATTATTTTCTTTCCTTTTTTTTCAGTTTGTTGTGCTAGGTTTTAATTACCTTCCTGCAAAACTGCATGGAAGACAGCTGGAGTTGTTTTTTTATACTCTTTTTTCTATGCACAACATATTAGTACAGGTAATCACATGATTTCGAGTATAATTTGGAATAAATAAGCACAAGTAATTTTTTTCAAAGATGACCAAAATTGCACGAGGCCGTAGGGCGTGTGCAATTTGTACTCTTGAAAAAAATTACAAGTGCTTATTTATTCCAAATTGCATGAGAAAAATCATGTGATTACTTATTAATAATGTACATGAAAAAATTTGAGATGGTTAAGCAGAAGAAACGCACGCGTATCACGCAATCAGGGAAAAATTGAGCCATAATTTGCGCCATCCAGGGTGCGCGCTTGATTTGAAAAAAAAAAGATTTGATTAGTTTGACCAAACCCTATTGTTTATTAGCCAATCATAATCCAGAATTTCGATGTGTAATATGCATTGGTATTACACTTTTTGTACTGTGTTACACTTGAACTGCACTGCTCTCAGCCAATCAGAATCGAGTTATGTCAGCAATATGTATAAAGAGGCAGTAATTTATATAGTGTTACATTGGTTATCCTGAAAAGTAGAAAAGTCCCAGTTATTTCAACATAGGATAGCACTATCCACCAGTTAAATCACTATCCAGTGGACAAGTCACAGGGCTCGAAATTAACGAAAAAATCCAGTCGCATTTTGCGATAAGATACGAAAATTTAGTCGCAATTTCGCAAATTTTAGTCGCAAAATCGCCGCGCTGCATTGTGTTGTCAGCGGTTTAGCAGAAAAATATGAGCCCGCAGTACTTGTGTGTAAAGAAACTGCTGAAAATGGCAAATGATCGAAGGAATGGAGCTGTGCACGTAACATCGCAGCTAAATTACTGATACAATTACGCTACCTTCAGAGAAAATTCACAGCGAGAAACAAAATAATTTTGTCATTTATTTATTTATTTGTTTATTTTAGCAAAAGTAGCAGCAAAGTGGCAACTGCTAACCCTTTTGGTTCGAAAGAACGAAGGTGACAACAAGTCGCAAATTTGCGACTTTTCCAGATATTTTAGTCGCAAATGCGACCGTATTGGTCGCAATTTCGAGCCCTGAGTCAGCGCTATCCAATAGATAGTGATTTATCCACTTTTTGAACAACTGGAGCCAGATCTGCTTGAAAAAACCAAGATTTGGTTTTAATGCTTTACCTTTGCAATGCTTGGTTTTTCAAAAGGAGGTGTTCCAAGAGGTCCTTCCACTGTCACTTTTGACATTTGCAAAATTCCTTTCCTCAAAAGTTTAAATAAATAGAAATAAACTTGTTTGGTGTCAGCATCTTCTTCTTTGTGCACACACATAAATAAGTTCTCGACATCAATGACCATACACAGAAGTCTGTTAAGTTCATCCTCGGGAATATCATGCAAATGTGAGATGTGAGAACCCAGGGTGTGACCACAGCTACGACAAGGATCTGTAAGGTTAGCCAGCGGCTGAGAAAGGTCCAGTCTGGTAGGAGTTGGAGGAGGGTTAGGGTTCTTCCATCCATTGCATTTACAAGAGTCTTCTGCCTGAAAATAAGATTTACTTAATTGCTGAGTTATGGTTTGTTATGAGTTAGTTGTTATTAATAATTATTATTTTTCAAGTTCAAATAATAGTCAAAACATTTTTATATTATTTTAAGTGTTATTTAGTAACAAGAAAGGGTTATGTTTTTCCTTGTCCTTGTACATATTAATAATTGTTGCCGCAAAATTGACATATTAAATTCCTATGACCCGCTCCTGTCTGACCTTGTAGCTCAGTCGGTAGAGCAGCGGTGATCAAACCCGAAGGTCGTGGGTTCAATTCCTACCCTGGTGAGAGTTTTTCTCTGTCCTTGTGTGGGCCCAATTCCAAATAGTAGGGCTAACACTCACATGGTTTACATGAGTAGAAAACTAGCACTTCACAGTACCCTCCAATAGTTAATTCTATTATTTAGTAAGCCTTTTTTCTCAAGCAAGCCAGAAACAAAATAATGTTTTCAAAGCCTAATCAAGTTCATTCATATACCGGTAATACTAGAAATTCCAATACTTTCTACTTATTTGCTGCCCGAATGAATATTAGACGTTTTGCTTTAAGATTTCAGGGTCCAAGATTTTTCAGTTCCTTAAATCAAAGTATACAATGTGCTGCCACTATCTCTCCTTTTACATCTACAGTAGAACCCCAGTAACTCGAACTCTGAAGGGAACAAAAAACTGTTCGAGTTAGCAGGGTTTTGAGTTATCAGGATCTATTAAAATACTCAGTTTTCCAGGTTAATAATTAATAGTTTATTGCTTTTCAGCACTTCTGCAAACAATACAGTGCAAATTAAACTTATGATCGGTAAATAACTGTCAAATACTTGATCTGTTCGTT
The DNA here is from genome assembly GCF_036669925.1 of Montipora capricornis. Lineage (NCBI taxonomy): Eukaryota > Metazoa > Cnidaria > Anthozoa > Scleractinia > Acroporidae > Montipora > Montipora capricornis. The sequence continues at coordinate 40,863,878 of NC_090883.1, forward strand.
GCACTAAAATCTAATTGCTGCAGTCTTTGTTCTTAAGTTAGAATTCTATCACACGGTAAGAAAAGCGAATGGGATATCTCAATGGGCATCCATGACGAGTTATAACAACCAGAAATTTGAGTTATCGGGGTACATTTTGATCAAAGGAAACGAAATTTAGTTCAAGTTACCCAAGTTCAAGTTAACCGAGTAAAAATGACTGAAAAGTTGGGTCAACTTCCAAGGGAAATGAGACTCAGTTCGAGTTAGCGGGGGGTTCGAGTTATCCGAGTTCGAGTTACCGGGGTTCTACTGTAGTTTGAAAGCATTTCTCCTAAGCTGATTCTCCACATAAGTAGACATTATTTATTTATTTTTGCTGCCTTTTGTATTGTTTAGTAAGTCTTGTTCTGTATGCTCTTTTATCTTAGCTTATAATTCAATCTGATTTTGCCGCTCTTGCATGTCATTTATAGTCATGAGTTAGGGAGGGAGCTCATAGTAATCAACCCCCTATCAAGGGCGTAGCTAGGGGGGGTCCTGGGGTGCCCGTGACCCCCCTTTGTAAGCCGTTTTTTACTCAAACAACCTACAATATTCAGGTTGCAAAAACGCGAGTACACTTTGTCTGACAGAGTGTGAACCCCCCCTTTGAAAAATCCTGGCTACGCCCATGCCCTATGGTTTCTTTTGGGCTTCCTCACCAGGAAAAAAGATCTTTTCCTGTATTTTGTGTAATAAATGTATGAAAGATGTTAAGGACCATCATCAAGTGGGAACTTCCAAGGAAAAATCTGAGTCCCAAATGGGATTTGAAGCCCCCGACCCTTTGTGATCTAGTACCAATACTCTAACCACTGAGCTACTGGAGACTCTGTGGCAAGCAAGGGTGAAATGTGGGTATAGACTACGACTCCAACACACACCATTATGTGGTTGGTTGGTTGGTTGCATCTCTGATATGTGATGCAGGTAGCGAAGTGTTATCGCCGATATACCTTAATGTGACTGCGCAATGCAGTTAATAGTCATATAATAATGGTTAAAATTAGACTGTGACTGTGTGATGCAGTTGTAGTCTATACCCACATTTCACCCTTGTTCACCAGAGTCTCCAGTAGCTCAGTGGTTAGAGCATCTTTACTAGATCACGGAGAGTCATGGGTTCAAACCCCATCTGGAGCTCGGATCTTTCTGAGTTCCCAGGAGATGATGATGCTTAATATCTTTATGTATTTTTCACATTACCCGCTTCGGTGGTCGTAATAAATGTGTTACTTTAAATCCTTTTAAGTGCTACTATGACCAAAAAATCTATTTTCATTTTCCTTTAGATTTCAGAACTATGTTAACTAAATAGTAAGTGACCCAAGTTTTAATTCTTGATTTCAAAAAGATACCTGTTTTTTTTAACTGGGATTTTCCTATTTAATGTCCACCATTACTAACTTGAAGGTTTTAAAAGGGCTGGATTGAGGAGAAGATGGCGTCAAAGACTCTATAGTTTAAGAATGCAATGGTGTGTACGCAGCTGAATTACTATGCAGCACAGAAGTTTCGGGCTTTCAGATTTCTAAACTCACGTTTTGCATATATAATAAGTTGCCTTTACACACTGAATTTTTAAGCTAGTGAGTCAATGACATCACTATTCCCTTGATCCAACCCTCTGAGGTACAACCGGTCAGTTTTGAACGCGAGTAATGGCGGACCATGAAATCCAAAACTCACTCTCACTGTAAACAGCCTTTGGAAAAAATTAACGGTCAAAATTTGCCAGTCAAGTGTTAAGCAATCACACTTTCAAAATCTGAAGAAAAAAGGCAAGTGATTTTTTGATGATAGTAGCTCTTTAACTTTTTATACATATACCTGTAATGTATTTAAATTGTTTTTCTCCTTTTTTTTCCCTGGTAAAGGTAAGGTAAAGTCTGCTACGAGCCTAGAAGGCCCATCAGCCCGGCGCTTATCTCAGGTTTCTGTAGGATGAAGCGACTAGGAGTATTTACACTCCCCCCTGGATGGGATGCAAGTCCATCGCAGGGCTACCCCCAGCATTAAATTTGCCCATTTATACACCTGGGTGGAGAGGGAGGCATCGTGAGTCTGAGTAAAGTGTCTTGCCCAAGAACACAACACAATGTCCCCGGCCAGGACCTGAGCCCGGACCACTCAATCCGGAGTCGAGCACACTAACCATGAGGCCACCGCACCTCCCACTTTTTTTCCCCTGGCAAAGAAATAAATGAAATGAAATGACATTTTTTAGCCTCCGATTCTGAAATGATGATTTATCTAAGTCATGCAAGCAGTGAGACACAAAATGGAGTTCAAATTTCCAAACCTTGAAGAGACTAAGGTTGTCAAATACTTCCTGTACCCCATTCCCCAGGAAAGAATTTTTGGCAGGGTGAGAATTGGGGTTGGGGAAGTGTTGAAGCTTTGAATCAAATTGTTCTATTAATAGTTAAAAGTATACAGCAAATTATGATATCATTGACGTCACCTTATTATTATTACTAATCTGCCAGCAAGAGCTGCCAAAATAAAGAGTTGAAAACAAAAACAATATTAATGTCTGTTGGCAAATTTGAATAACAAAAGTGGGTCAATGTTTTTAATCAGATATCTTCCCTACAGATATCCTTCCAATTTTATGAAAAAAGAGTAACATAAAAATAACCAATAAAATTTCGGGGAAAAAAGTACATATACACACAAACAAAGTAACGAACGGTCGCTTCTTTGCTTCATTTTTATCATCATATTACTTGCCTTGCATGATGAATAGACTCCCAACTTTTCCAGCTTTTTTCTAATGGGGTAAGTCTTGATTTGAGCTTTCCTTTGTGCAATTCTTTGCAAGTTGGCCGGACGGTTAAGTTCTGATGGTGTTATCTGTAGTGTTCCAGGGCGTTTCGTGAGATCTGAACCGTTAGTAGTCGACAAGTCATTTCCCCCGGATTGACCAGCCATTCCCGCCATCTTTGATTTTAAGTTTCATTGTCGGCTACACTTCAACAATCTTACATGTAAATGAAGGAGAAATTATTACAAGATGGCGGACGCCAAATGTCGTAAAATTCTTTTCGTCTGTCTTGGAAATATATGCCGTTCACCATCTGCGGAAGCAATTCTTAAGCATCTTATTCAGCAGAGAGACGATAGCAGTAAATGGGAAATCGACAGTGCCGGGATACTCGACATCCATGAGGGTCTTTATTCAGACAAGCGTGGTTTGGAGGTTTTGAAGAAACATGGAATCCCGAATCTTCACAGGGCGCGACAAGTATGTGAAGATGATTTCCGTAATTTTGACTTAATCTTGGCTTTTGATGATAGTAATGTAGAGGATCTGAAGGATTTTACACCCGATGATGGCACTGCGCGAGCCAAAGTAAAGTTATTTGGAACATACGACCCCAAAGGAAAACGAATAATTCACGATCCATACTACGGAGACAGTTCAGATTTTGAGACAATGTTCCATCATATTTACCGATGCTGTGAGGGATTTCTACATACATTCACAGAAAAATGACTTATCTTGGTTTAAAAGTGGAACAATATAATATTTTTGTGATAGATCCCAGGTTTCACAAACACATAATACTTTTTTCGGTTTTACTAGTGAAGGTAGGAATTACGGTTGGGTAACCGGTCGTTTCGATCGAAGGTCGTTTCGATCGAAGTTCGTTTCGATCGAAACCAAAAGTCAGTTCGATCGAAGGAAGGAGTCAGTTCGATCGAAGAGTAAATGTTTATAAAAACTACAGTTTTGCAAGCGTATAGATAATAAAAGTTCTTGTGTTGTGTAATGTTTGCGCGAAGTAATATGCGCGACGCGGAAACGCGGTGTTCAATTGATTTCCTTTGTTGCCGGCCTGTTCGCCCTAAGCGAAAGACGATTCGCCCGATGATACCACTCAATGTCACTAACAACCTTAGGACAAGGAACGTGAATGTCGCCTATTCATTTTTCGATTCCTCGCAAAAGACTCCTTATTCTTTTTGTGCCAGTTTGATAGAAAGTGTCATCAAATGTTCCGATCAAGTAAATTACTGTCGCTGATACAACAACTCTGTCCACGGATTGAAGTGAAATAAAATAGGCGATATTTTAAGAATGTCAGTTTTTTATTTTATGGGTCAGTGTAAAACGCAGACCGCAGACCAGGGGTAAAATGCACACTGAGGTTATAACGTAATTGTTGAAAAAGCCCAAACCCCTTAGAAATGGTAACCTTAGGCCTAATTAGGCCTAAAACAATATTTAGGCTTAACTGTTAGCATTTCTAATAGGTTTGGGGGTTTTCAACAGTTAAATTATAACCTCAGTCTGCATTTTACCCCAGTCTGCAGTCAGCAGTCTGCAGTCTGTGTTTTACACTGACTGGTTTTTTATTTAATTTTTACATCCTTTTATAAATTAAAGGGGTAGTGTCCTGGGAATTATGCCTTTTATTTTGACCATAAATTTACTAAATCGAGTTTCAGTGAATTTTACATTCTCAAATTGCTTCTGGTCACCACAGTGAGATAAAAATCAATCAAATTTTAAAAGAAAAATGAGCCACACTAAGTTATTACGGAATTTGTCGAAGGTGCAAGGGGAGTACTTGAAAACGTCCGCCCGACATTTTCAAATGGGTATTCATTTTAATCTTGGCAATGCGTAACCAAAAACACTTGAGAATGGTTTCTGTGAGCTAAAATAGCTGTTTTGAAGAAAATTTGGCCATTAATTTTTGTTTGCCATCAATAAACAGGGAGGCACGGTGGCCTCATGGTTATTGTGCTAGACTCTGGATCGAGTGGTCCGGGTTCCGGTCCTGGGACATCGTGTTGTGTTCTCAGGCAAGACCTCTCCACCCAGCTGTATAAATGGGTACCAGCGAATTGCTGGGGGTAACCCTGCGATGGACTGGCATCCCATCCAGGGGATACTCCTAGTCGCTTCATGCCACAAAAAGCGAGGTAAACTCCGGCTCTGATGGGCTACATGGCTCGTAAACAGAGTTTACTTTTTTTTTAATCGGCAAACAGGTCTCCTTTGCTTTCCAGGTTTTTACTAGAATGCATGACACTGCCCCTTACATTTTTACGTATAATAGTGCCATTACATTATAATATTCTAACCCAAACTGATATACCTTAAATTATTTACAGTGGATGCTAAAATGGTAATGTTGTAATCAAGAGAGCTCAACAACAGAATCTTGTAAAAATCTGGTTTGTAATATTTAAGGACCTTTCCATGCATGTGGAGTACTCTGTGTGTAATAATAACCCTAACCCTAACTACTGTGGGAATAAAAAAAGCGCTCCCTCAGCACCAGCGAGCAGAGTGGTATCAACTTTTGTTTCCAGCAAGCTCTATTATGTAGTTTCACGTCTCCAGCCAGGAAATTGTTTTTTATATGGTCTGAGTTTTCATGGCTTGTAAGAATCATAGTTTCCCGGCAAGCAAACCTTGTTTAGAATAAAAAAGTTCCCAGTAAAATTGCTTTATTTAAACTTCCAACCAGCACGTTTTGTTTGTAGTTTTTTGCAGAAGTTAAATTCCAAGTCACACGGAGCTAAAGAGATTTGTTTCGTTTGATTCGTCTTTCAGTAAGAGTTCAGGGGTGCTCACCATTTAGCCAAAAATTCCGGAAATTTCGGTTTGATGTCAAATG
>NC_090883.1:40874534-40882034 GCF_036669925.1 Montipora capricornis
AGGAACCCGGAGATATTTCAGTGGCCTTTGACACTATGGAGGATACCGGCTTCCTTCTCGAAGCGTCGCTTTGAATCGGCGGAAAATCGGTCTTGACCAGCTCCTGTGTATTGAGATGTTGATAATTTTAAAAATAAAAACGCGCCGAATGCATTGTAAAGTTAAATATAAGTACGCGGAATTTTGTTTTTGAACACGAGGGAATGCCGAAAATGCCGGGAATACTTACTCGCTGTAAGCGAGTGCTTCTCGTATTTCTCGATTATTCGTAAAAATTTCCAAATGCTAATATTACTCAAAATCAAACAATCTTTTAGAGAAATTATTTGAATGTGAAGCAGTAACATAAAATGAAAATAATATAAAGTAAAAGAATTAAGATTAAAAAGGGACAGACAGAAATAAACAAATAAACAGTCAAACAATGCTATCATTTTTACAAAAAATGCTGGACCACCTTTTACAAATCCGTGTTTTACAAATCCGTGTTTTACAAATCCGCGTTTTACAAATCCATGTTTTACAAATCCGTGTTTTACAAATCCGTGTTTTACAAATCCAGTCCGTGTTTTACAAATCCAATCCAGTCCATGTTTTACAATATGCCCCAAAAACAAGCTTTTTAAACAGATGGAGGTCACGTGATCTAATTTGCATAATTAAAAAAGGAAATTGACTTAAACTAAAAATGTAAGCAGCTGACAAAGTTTTATGTGTCTACATCTAAAGCTGTAAGAGATAGACTACCCCTTCACTTTTGAAGTGAACAAATTAAGGCAAATTGAGACCCATACCTTAATTTACCTGAGTATACAAAAATTTTGGTTTTATCAACGGAGTTGGTAATGTAAATTGACCACCGTACAGAGACTCTAAAAGCTGACGTTTCGAGCGTTAGCCCTTCGTCAGAGGTCTAACGCTCGGAACGTCAGCTTTTAGAATCTCTGTACGGTGGCATTTTACATTATCAACTCCGTTGATAAAACCAAAATTTTAGTTTACATTATAAACGGGCGGACAGCAATGTTACTTTCACACGGGATTTTACATTAAATAACTGATAAGGAGTTTCCACTTTTTTGATCTGTCTGGAAATAGCACCGTGCCAAAATACACATTTCAATTTCACTACACATACAAATGCAATCCATTAGGTTTATTTTGTTTTTTTTCGGCCTCGCATCAGCGGCAGTCATGAACAACCTAACCTGTGGCACTGCCGGATACGAAAAACCAAAAAACCTCCAAATGCAGCCCATGGAGTTCAGGGGACACCTTGTGTCGTGTATTGTTTGTATTCGTAATTAGGAATTATGCTGAAGTTGGGGAGAAGACAATTATCACAATCGGAGTGCATCTATGAAATAGAGGATATTACATGGCCGCGCGGAGAAACGAATTTTATAAAATTCGTTTCCCCAAGCGGCCATGTAATGTTCTGTTTATTATATAGATATTGATGAAATGTCTAGATTTACAACAACTTGTTTTATTCATTTTCGAAATGATGAAAAAGTGGTCACCAACCGCTAAAACACGCATGTTGTGTAACATGCCGTGAACAAGATATGAAAGTTATGAAAAACAAATCATGATAATGTCAAATTTCGCAATAAAAATGTTATGTAGTAGAGAAGAATTATATTAAAAATTATATTATATTGTAAGTATCTTACAATGACGAGAAAGCTCGCGTTTTATTGGCTAAGCGTGTTGGTTACCATGACAACACCTATATCCTCACATGTGAAAGATAAAAATGATATGTTCACTGCGCGCGGTGAAGATATGATTTTTTAGTAAAAGGAGAAATCTTGGTATTTCATCAATATCTATATAATAAATTGTATTTCTGGACATATCTGACCCTGTAACCGTAATGATAATCATTACTACCCTTCGCAAACAAAGCTAGCCAAGCACATCTCAGAGCCCATTCCCAAGCAAAATATGACGTGTTCTTGACCAATTACAGCGCTCTTACCTCTGTAAAAACTGCGCTTCTTCAGACTGAGTGAAAAAGGACAGCGAGTGTAGTTATGAATTATTTTGCAATCTTTACAATAGAAATTCGCTTCCTGAACAACAGTATTCAATAAAGTCACGAATGTTTCGGCATAGGAATAGGACACTTAAGCTTACGGAAATTAAAAAATGACAAGCCGCCCTTAATTTAAAGGTCGCAAAAATCCTTTGTCTGGTTCGATATTTGCACGATTTCGTGACCTACAGTAGATCTGATACAAATAAAACGCACGAGGTCGATTGTGAGCATCTCACGGTTACTGACTGCAGAGGATATTTCAAAGCCTGCGTCTAGTTTAACTTGAAGGTTTGTTTTGATTCGCGCCAATGTATATTACAAGCAATGATTTGAGACTTGTGCTGTTTAACGAACACTATTGCCCTTTTAATGAGTCATTGTGAGTTTCGCTTTCAACAAACTTTGTAATTTATTGACGGTTCTAATTGGTTTTCTTTTGTTTGACTCTGTTTATGCTCTGGACGCCAGCCAAATTAAAATTGCAATCATGAGTTCGTCCTCTCTGCTGACTATAACAAAATCTTTTCTTCATGGTGGAAGTTTTTTTTTTTTACACAGTCGATCATATTTCTCGATAAGCTATTTGCTTTCAGAAAAATCAGAGAATCTATAAGATATGTCTTTGATGTATGCAAATTACTTCCTGTGCCTTTGTTGAAAAGCATCTCCTCCACATGCAAATTTCTTCCAAACATACAAACAACGTGATGACACCGTCTTTATACTCCTTTTCTTCCGGTGTACATGTTATGCTGCCCTGGGTGCCAGAGGAATTTTTTTTTTCAAGGTTGGAGAGAACGCTCAGCCATTCCTAATCAACGGTCGAGCTGAACGTTCTTTACGACCTTGAAAAAAAAACCCTGCCACCCAGGGTAATGTTATGCTACAATGTAGCATCAATCTTCTTTTGCTGCAGCGGTTAAGTCGAGCGAGTTGATAAACTACAGAACTTATAGGGAAAATGAGATTGGGCAAGGGTTCTGTGGAGAAATTTTTAGTGTTCGTGGATATTTTAACGAAAACACGATTTCTAGTTCAATTTTTTTTTGCAAACGTCTTCTTTAATTTGATGTTGCTGGAATCTGTTTGATTTACAAAATTGTTGTCTGTCAATCACAAAATAATAAAATTTAATTGAAAAACATGGCTGGAGAGGCCATCAACCGGCTAACTGTGATTGATAAACGAACTGGAGCTACTGACGAAAATGTCTTTTTCATGAATATTAACTTAAGTCTCATGTAAAATCTTCTTTCTTGAATTCAATAAAGATCAATTCATGAGAGCAATTTGTCCTTGTGATACTGAAATTTCATTGGCCATCTTGAGAGGACTTAGCTACTGACGGGATATCTTGGAGTGGCTAAGTACGTACAGTATCCGCTCTACCCATTTCGTCAATACTTGACGGCCGGAAATGGTTTAATGTCTACCTAAACCTAATTTCGAAACCTAATTTCGAATCAAAAGAGAAAGAGTATAATCCGAGACGTTTTTCAAAGTATACTCTGAAACTGTTAAAAATGCGTTTGTCGTAGTTACACTTGTTTGTCACTTAATTAAAGAAAAGTCTTAAATGTCTGTGCGGTTAACTTGGTAATAATCGCTTGATGATGACAGTACACTTGTGGTTCACAGCCCACTCCGTATGTGGTATTTTGGACTCTTAAAACCTTCAATTTTCAAGATTTCCCTTTGTTGCTCATTGGCTGGCTATTTCAATTATGTCTTTGTAAAAGGCAAATTTTAAATTGCATTGAGACCAAGAATGCTTTGCCCGCAGAGAATTAATATGTAAAGTAGTGGAGATGGATACATTGTCTGTTTACACGACCGACGGCAAATCATGTCTTCGATGGTCGCCTTTATTGAGGAATATGATAGTTTTTTCAAGAGACCATTCAGAGAAACGTTTCATCGCGAAAGCTTTTTTGTTTATCTGGTAGCTTAAGCGAAGGACGAGTGAAAGAAAGGTCTAATTTCGAACTGCCAAGTGAGCGGAACGTCTGAAGAATGAAAGCGGAACTGCGAGAAAGATTGACAGCTGTAATACTCGAAATCTCCCGCAGAAATCATTGATATTGAACTATACAAAGATCGACGGGATGTATGAAGATGCTCCAACCAAAACAGAGTATTTCGTGATATTTGCTGCTCAACACACTGTGGTTGAACACTGAAGTAGGTCGAATATTAGCAATTCGCGAACGAATCCTTCGATTGTAAAGCGGTCATACGTTTCCTCCAAGAGGACAGTGAGAGGAGGGCATTTTAAATGCGGCAACGGTTAAACACGGATTTTTCCACCCGCTGTAAAGGCATGTGGTTTCGCAGTGTGTTCAGGACGCTTTTTGCAGCAAAACGAAGAAGTATTTGACAGCTGTTTTTGGCCGGCTTTTCTTCATTTGCATAGTGTGTCGCACTTGACGGCATTCGCGGAGTTTCGGCCGTGTTAGAGCGCTGCAAACTAATTATTTATCTCGGTTCTTTTTGATTAATTCATCTTCATGGCTACATCGAAGAGATTTGTACTGTTAAGATATTTAACGGCTCGACCAAGGACAAAATGTTTATCTTTGGTTCTCGTTCTCATCATAATGTACGTCGTTTGCAGTTTCGTCTCGTTGCATATGCGTGGAACTCTGATCGTGAAGTTCCCCAGTAACGTTATTATGGACATTGCTGAAGATGACCCGCAGCCTGGGCTGACAAATATACTCTATCGAACACGGGCTAGCGCTGAAAGACACACCGATTATTGCCGGCTTCATGGACAAAGCGAAACTGATGCCGGTAAAAATGTCGCCTCAGTGGACATCGAGAGTCGCAATAAATTGTCGGTTGGTGGTTCCAGACTTGAGGGAAAAAACGCCAACCTGTCACATTCAATCTTACCGGGTCAGAGGGAAAAATATTTGTTCGTGTTTCGATATTATGAACAGCTAGGCAGGGCAACTAGTAATCTGTTAGCCTTGGCTTCACTAGCCAAGTATAAAAACCGCTATTTAGTAGTTCCTTTTGTGAACAATTCTCGGATGTGTGGGCTTCCCGGCGGTGTGAGCCACTTCTATCGTAAAGTCGAAAAACCGGGCCAAAGAAACTATGCACCAATGGATGAGTATTTTAATATGCAAGACTTTAATTTAAAACTTAATTCTCGCGGTTATAGTACTTTTCGATGTTTTCGCGACCTCGAATCCCACTGTGCTAGAAGATTCAATATCGTGTTGCATTTTTTATTTCAAGACGAAAGTTTTAAGAAGGATACGGCTTCGTGGTACAGAGTTAATGGTGACGAAGTTAGCGCATTGTACAAACAAGTTAAGGTACACGACGGATGGATAGACTGCCCTGGAATAAAACACTCTAGACTTAGCAAACAAATTGGTTTCAAAGTAAGCCGTTATGTCTGCGTTGATCCCGAGATTATAAAGTCAGCGAGAGAACTGGAAGAAAAGGTTCTTAAAGGAGCAAGATGTGTTGCGATTGTTCAGTGGCGAGGAAATGGTGATGAACGGGCACACTTTCCTTTGGACTCGACCATTTCGCAGTCTTTACGACCATCTGACCTCGAATTCAACGCACATCTGGTGCAAATTGCGCGGAACTTTGTGAAAAATACATTTGAGGGTAAATTTATAGGTATCCATATTCGTTCTGAAAGACACGTACAACGAAAAGGTGCCAACGTAACAAGAAGATGTTTCGAAAAGCTTGCAAGTCGTGTACAAGAATTGCGAAATGCGATTGAAGTTAACGAGATTTTTCTTGCCTCGGATTTGACAGATTACGGTTCCGACACCCTAAAAAATTTCGCTGCAGCAAGCGATCGTGGGTCCTTATCTCAGTTTTTGATGAAAGCTCTTAATCACCCAGCAACGTATGATCCTAAAGGAGTTCTTTACGATACTGGTTCTGTTGCCATTGTTGAAATGAACATTTTATCCATGGCAACAAGACTTTTTACGTTAGGCGGTGGAAATTTCCAAGAGTGGGCAATTGACTTGTTCTTAAAAGAACACAATAATGAGCGAAAAAGAATACATCGAATGTGCGAACTCCTTTGACATCCACTGAGTCAGTATGCGGGCACGGAGAAGGAACCGTACATGTTCAAGCGATGCTGGCCAACATCACTTTGAAACATCATGGCCTCAGAAACGGCTACGGCTGACGAACAGTAGATTGTTGACCACGCATGTAGACCCATGTACGCTCTATAGGTTAAGAATGTTAGACTCCCTTTCCAATCAAGAGTCTTCTCCTAGGAGAAATAGCAACTGGGTTGCCACGGCATATTCAGTGGGTCGCAGATTTTTGCGATCACACGAGACTTGACGTCTCGTTTAAGTCAAACGACGAACGGGCAAACTGTAGCGGGTTGCTGCTTGTTATATTTGCTTGAAAACTCTCATATTCTAAGTTGTCTACCTCTTTTCAGAAGAGACTCGAAAGCTTGCAATTAATGGGCGAAAATACAACAAGTTTCGTTGACTTTTGACAAGACGCAAATTTCGGCCCGTTTGTCGTTTGCGGCCGTAAACGTAATACTAAATCTCTCTATTATTAATTGCGTTTTCGTGGTCGGCCTGGATAACTTGTTAAGAATTCCATTTGAATTAAGCCACGACACTGAGATTGTTTCTTCAACGTAACCATTCTCGCAAAGGATGTTATTTTGTGACTTAAGATTGCTAGGAACCTTCCTAAAGAGAATCGAGTTCGCTAGCTGTTTTAAGTGGACCATCTCTGCAAAAATAAACCTGGCCCGGGTTGCTCGAAGCATGGTTAGTGCTAACCAGCGTTAAATGCCATGGAAACCTATAGGTTTTGATACCTCTTAACCAACGGTCAGCGCTAACCAGGCTTCGAGCAAGCGGCCCCTGGTCGTTTTGTGTCGTTTATCAAAACACTGAAAAAAACGCAAGTACAGCAAATACAGCAAATACAGCAAGTACAGCAAATATTATTATTATTAGGGCCGTTTATACGAGATAAAATAAGCTGCGGCTTACTCTGGCCGCGGCGTACATAATACACGAAAGGAATTATTTATACGAGTATAAACTCCCAGGCCAGGATAAGCAGCGGCTTGAGAAAGTCGTGAACTTAGATTTTGTACCATTTATACGGGGTGTTCGCGTCTTATGTAAGCCGCGGCCAGGGTAAGCCGCGGCTTATTTTCTCTCGTATAAACGGCCCTCAATAATGTCTTTGCCGTTGGCGTCGTTGTTTCTAATTTATTATTATTTTTCATTGGTTTAAAAGCGTTTTGGAAGCTGGAAGCAATCAACTGAATGATTTCTGGAACGCAAAATGCAGAAAAAGAGAGAATCGCCCATAGCAAATACTCTATTATTTATGTTCGTTTCAAATGTAAAATTTAGATGCACTTATCATCCAAATTCGTAAAATTAACAGCAAAAATTAATTTTGGACGACGTTCTCTATTTTTG
>NC_090883.1:40889534-40894534 GCF_036669925.1 Montipora capricornis
TGACTAATTAATAATTCATGATGGTAAAACAAAAGAAATCAAATCCATATCTGTGTATCTGATACAGATTTCTCTTCATTACTGGGTTGCCAGTATGGCAAACCCAGTCGGAATCTGCGTTTCATTTCGTGGGTTTTTTTAATTTTTTTCTGTGTCGGGAAAAGTCTTGCCTGTCACTCCCCTGCTAAGTGGTGTCTTTGTGCATAGAGTCTTCTTTGCGTATTTTGTTAGGTTTGAGGGGGCTGGGGTAATGTGTAGTTTGCTCTGCACAATTAACCTGTATTAAATGGCGTCGAAAGTCATTGTAACGCGAATGGCTTTTTAGTACATCTTTAAAGAAAATATATCCACATGGAGCTCAGGAATGGAACGTCAAGACAGGCGGTGAAACATAAAGATCTGGAATCTTAAAAAAACGACGAGCAATGGACTTCGACAGCGTGAATCTTTCGCCCGTCGAGCCGAAATCAAAATATGCTGTTCTTCTAATATTTCGCCAAGGTGGTGTTACGTACAACACTGAAACCAAATGGAAATTTCTCTGGTAACTTTCGGGTTCAACAAAGACAGAGAAGGAATCGAACACCACAAGTAGATCTGTGATCTCTGTTGTGTGTCTCACAGTGTTTACTGAAGTCGCATCTATTTAAAGTTTGCCTGTTTGTCTGGCAAGTAACATTCATTTTGTACTCAACTCTGCAAAGGTTAAAAAAAAAATGGAAATGTGGCAGTGAAAAATTACTTGAATGAAAGCTTGTTGTCTCTTTTGTGCTTTATTATTTACGGTCAAGGTTCTTTCGAAAAGGGTTGAATGTGAACTGTCAGAAATTTATTTAATTGCGTATGCTTTGTGATTGTGTGTTTCGCTTGCACGCACGCAACTGAAATAGGAAGGGTTTCTTGCCTCTTATAGCAAATATGTTGCTTGAAAATATTTCAGTGAAATTTCCAGCTTTTGTAAATTTATCATGTTGTGTAATTTTCGAGCTTAGCAAATTTGCATACATGTGCTGAAATGTGATACGGGGAGAATTTTTGTGGTAACGCATAAGTCACGAAAATAAACAGGTCTGTTGGAAGCGTGCTTGAGTTTCAACAAAATGACCCCCAAAATCGGCAAAAGATTGTGACGCTGATGAATAATAAAGTAACTGCTATTACCAAAACGATGGAATTACCTGGTGATAAATAACCTTGTCTTGGAGAGTAAAATTTTGATTTTCCAGAAACATCCACAATGGTCAACCCGATCATGACTAAAACACCACACGAGTACATACTGGTAACATACGAGTTACATACGAGTAACATACGGAACATACGGACACATACGAGTAAAATACGACTAACATACGAGTATAATACGGATACATACGACTAACACACGGATACATAGGAGTAAAAGAATACGAATATATACGAGTAAAATTCATACCAGTAAATTTTTATGCAACTTAAGTAAAATATTACGCATTACTTCCCCGACTAAGGAAATTTTGCGTTACAAGAGCAAAGATATTTGATATTAAAATAGTGGCCTGGGGTCATGCCTGGTAATCTGATGTGCGCAAAAAATAGCCTGTCGCGCAGTGGATGGTCTTCACGCGTTCGATCTTTACCGTGCACTGAACAGATTGAAGAGCGTAATACTGATTTACAGATGACACATTTGAGAAAGGAACCGTGATGTAGATGTAACTAACAGTGGTAAGTGAAGTGTTTTTGCTACCGCAGATGATACCAAAAATCTGCTTTAGTTTTGTAACATGAACAACGTTTGTATATAGTTAGCTAAAGAATTTAAGTGCGGACTCTAGGTGAAGATCGGCTTACAGTCCTGAAACCACGAGTGAAGTATTGTTTTCCGAGTGTGTCTACTATTTGAGGATCGCTTTATGACCAAAGTAATATATGTAGTAGTTGTGTGCATAAAGCAGTTACAGTTTCAGTTACAGTACCACTGAGTTGTCTTAATAATTTTTTATTTCGAATTCAGTTTGTATTTCAGGCTTTTGAAGACTTAATTCCACTGACTTCATTTTAATTTTTAAATATTTACATTTATAGCTAAAATATCGTTTCAATACTTAAATAACTTTTCGGAATTATTGTTTGTTGTCATCAGCAGTTACAGTTACAGTTTGCAGTTAACGTTAGCAGTTTCCAGTTTCCGTTGTCTGACATACAGAGTAGAGACAAGTAGTTTTGAACCATTGTCTAGTTTTGCAGGTTTAGGGAAACTTTGATTGCCAATCCATACAAAAGGGATTACATAACGTACATATATATTTAGTTATTTGGTGTTGCAAGGAACGTTTCAATATTTCTTGAATTGTTAAGAGCTTTTGACTGCTTTAATAGCTTTGTAATTCCTGATATCTCGATGCGAAAAATACATACCCCTTGGACCTCTGATATGAAGTGTGTGTGTGTGTGTGTATGTGTGTGTGTGTGTGTGGGGGGGGGGGGGGGGGGGGAAGGGGGGTTCGATGCCACCCCCTCAGGGTTTTGTAAATGAGGCGAGAAAGGGTTGGATGCCACCCGCCTCAGATTTTGCAAATTTTGGAAAGGAGATTTACTCTGTTGCTAAACTTTAAGCAGCTGTTCGTTCATAGCTTGCGGATTTTTTAATGTGTCAACTGTTCCAAAAATTCTAAATTTTAAACATAATTCTTCTAGTTTCTCAACACGAAACTACAAAATCGATACATTTTTATATGTACATGGTTACATTTAAGCTTTCTGGCTTGATTTAGCACTGATTTTTTTGCCATTAAGAAAGGCAACTGAGGTGAAATAGTGAAATCAAGATGGCGGATCTGATGACGTCATACGACGTCAGCGACATCCAAAATATATTGTACTCCATGTGAATTTATTTTACTGTGACTAAATTTAACGAAAGCCTGGGGGGGGGGGGGGGGTCGATAAAAAAACCCCCCACAAACTGAACCGGGAACGTGTTTGCTGACGTGCAAAAAAGCTTGCAAGGGTTTTAATTAGTGCTTAGTTTATGAGAAAAAAAATAGTATTACTCGAATGTATTGGTATGTATCCGTATGTTAGTCGTATGTACCGGTGTGTCAGTCGTATGTATCCGTATGTTACTCGTATGTTAGTCGTATGTTAGTCGTATGTGAGTCGTATGTATTCGTATGTATCCGTATGTTCCGTATGTTACTCGTATGTTACTCGTATGTTACCCGTATGTACTCGTGTGGTGTTTTAGTCATGATCTGGTCAACCTCTGAGAGTTGGGCGATTGTGATCTTTGTGTTGAATTTGCACATTTCTTGTCAAAATTTATAACAATCGAAAGAAAAAGAAAACTAACAAAAACAAAAACCCGGTAGCTTGGCATCATTTGATACAGATGCTTCACTGTTTCGCGAGTAAACATGCCGCGGTAAAATAACGCGGTAACTTGATCACTGCGCCCGCTGAATTCGATGTGCGATTTACTCGGTGCAGCCAAACTTGTACAATTACAACAAAACAACTAAAATCTCCCAAACTGTTTTTCGCTGATGGTAACTTTTTATATTCGTGGTTCAAATTTAATGTTGTTTTCATGTCGTAGATTTTGTTACCGATGGCAAAATATTTTATGCTCGATCGACCGTTCTGAAACTTCCTTCTGCTCTTCTTAAAAATTGTGTATCCATATTTATTTACTTTTACATCAATATTTGTTTTGCATAAAGCAAGCTAACAAAATCTGTATCTTGCTTGGTTCGCATTTGATAGCATTAAAATAGAATTTTCGGTCCTATGCTTCTGTTACTGAGTGGTATATTTCTTAGGTCGCTCAGCTTTCAACTTTTGTTTACAAAGCTGTCAGATGCTGTCAGTGCACGCTTACACTTGTGGTGGAAAGAAGTTGCATGATCAACATGTCAGCCCAGAAGCCAATGTTTCTCGATTCCCTTTTATTTTCTTCAGTCTCTCTGGGTTCAGTACTTTGGTAGTAACCACATGTCTTCTCGAGGGGCTATTTATCTAAGACTTCTACCATGGCGCTACAATGATAGACAATACCAAAACAATATCGTGTAATGTTAGACCTACATATTACGCAAAGACAACTGTCAACATGTCATCCCAGAAGACAATGTTTTTCACTTCCCATTTATTTTCTTCAATCTTTCTGGGCTCAGTACTTTGCTAGTAACCACATGTCTTCTCAGGCTATTTACCGAAGACTCCTACCATGGCACTACAATGCTAGACAATACCAAAACAATATCGTGCACTCTTAGAGCTACATATTACGCAAGGACAACTTGAATCTCCTGGAAGACAACACACAGCTTACTTGACATTATGGAATAAATCGCTGTGTTACTTCACTACCACACGTAAGCAATGCGTGTCAATTTTTTTTAAAGAGGACAGGAATTTCTTCTTTCTGACAAATGATTAATTAATAGGCCGGTAGCCAGGTTTTTAACCTCAGAAAAGGATCTGTTTCGTCGTACGAACGTGTGAGGATCTGTGAGCCAAAGGGCCTCTGCTGGTATGGCTTCTGGTATGATTTCTGGTATGACTTTCTGGGTGACCCCCCCCCCCCCCAAAACTGGAAAAAAATTGCGTGGAACGCTGCACGTACCACAGGCAACCCAGTGTACCCTCACGGAGGGTCTAGTTTACATAAACGTTCTGTCGATTTTCCCAGTGAAAATGCCTTGAATCACCAAAAATACCCAGTATACATTAACACTTAAACGCTGACGTTTAAAAAGGAATACATATAATATTCGCGTCAGATCTGTATCTGCTTCGCCTCGAGTTTTTAAATGTGGTACAGGTCTGCCACTCATATTGTATGTAAGTGCGAGCTGGCAATGTAAATTTAACAAATTGATGTCAGTTTTTCATGCGTCTGTCCTGTTATTGATCATGAATTGCGTCATAACATTGTCAAAGTAGCTGTGGAGTCACGAGGCCATAGCCGAGTGGATCCGCAGACTACTTTGACAATGTTATGACGAAATTCATTG
>NC_090883.1:40899534-40902034 GCF_036669925.1 Montipora capricornis
CGGAAGTCTGTCTTCCGAGACGTCCGCATGCAGGCCAACCTCGGTCTGATGTTTGAAACCAAAGATTTCATCAGCCTTCCACGTGCGCCGCCATTTTCTCTTTTCACTAAGAACCTGAGAGCGAGGCAGGACTGCATGCGGACGTCTCGGAAGACAGACTTCCGCTCGTCTAAAAATAACTTTCGTGGACATGACATATCCTGGCCAACCCCCTGAGCCTCCCTCTCTGTCCCCTCATTTTCTCCTGACTGTATCTGTTTACTCCATTCATTTTTCTGTCGGGATTAGAACAAACAGAGTGCTGTTCTGAGAAGGGGTATGTTTTGTCTAACGTTGGCATTGTCGCAATTCTTTTTAACAAATAGATTCTATGTTAACGTGCGTATGTTCAGCAGTAGATCACAGACGACGTCAAAATATGGCACGCACAAAAAAGTGGCACAAGAGTGTGTCACTGATGTTTTTAACACATTTTGACGTCTTCTGTAATCTATTAGTGAACAGTCGCAGGCCAACATGGAATCGCTTAAAAGTTTTTGATGACGACGTCAGCTATGCGCCTGTCCAATAATAGATAACAGGTAAGAACCAATCAAAATGCGTGCATTATCGCTGAGCTTATTATACAATTCAACAGAGATGTCGATTAGAGTGTTTGAATTTTATGTGTTATTTTTATTCCCATGTAATCCAACTGTGCATTAGCCCTAGCAAAGGAAATGGACCCGCACAAGGACAGAGAAAAAAACTCAGTCTCTACAAAGAGCCAATTGCTTAGAGTGGAAGTTTAACGGTTTTGCGCATGTCCAAGCTTGGTGCTAACAGTTGTAAATTTTACGGTTTCTTACTGAACCAGATGATGTTCATTAATCACTGAGAGTATTACAGCAAATACACTGAATGACTAAGGCCTAAATTTGGTGGAAGATACTGGGAGTATGCTCAGAAAATATCAATTTTAATTTTGGTCTCGAATTTATTGTACGGGTCGAACATTTTATTCTACGCACGAGTTATCTGTTCGCATGCAGTAGGTTCATAACACAAAGGAAATGATTGCAAAAGTAATTCCAACGAGTAATTACACTTTCATGGCATTGCTTCCTTTTCCTGCATCGGTGCTTTCGATTGTTTAAAAAACAACGGATTTAATTGGCCTTACGTGACATATTGCCCATGAGCAGAGACGTGCGAGGATCATTTCTCTCTTTCGTCTAAAGCCCGCACTTCACATATATAAATTCCTTTAATAGCAATTAAAATTACACTCTAATAGGTATCTCAGTGGAATGCTATTCTGTTCGTTCCGAAAACAAGATGAATTCCTTGAAAGATCTGGTAAACCGAATACACCTGTATTTGGAGTCTTGGGGCCCGTTTCTCGAAAGTCCTGAAAACTTTTGGTGAATCTACCAACAGCTTGTTTTGGAAAGCCGATCTTTTAACATGTTTTCAAGGTAACAAAAAGAAAAATGACGGTAAAGTTTGACGACGTAGATCCTCTCCGTTCTTGAGTTACAAAGGGAATTGTGACACCCGAAAATGGCCCGTAAAGTTTCGGGACTTTCAAGAAACGGCCCCTGGCCCGTAAGCGGAGTGTGAAAATGTTGGGTCTTTGAATTGCAACTTTTTGAGCTACGTTAGTACTTTTCCAAAACCGAGTAGCATCAAACTATGTTCAAATAAGTTACTTGCTTGACTGAAAGCTTGGGCATTTTTCTCTTTTGCAACTTTAGCTGTAAGATCGTACCTGTTTGAAAAACAGATGTGAAGTCAAACTGGCTGTGGTTGGTCTGAAAATTAAACAACAAATCTGAAGCATTGTATCATGAGAGAACAATTAAAAGAAACCTGGTTGACGCTCTGCGATAGCGTTCTGCTTTTTTTTTTTCCATTCTGGTGAGAATATGAAATATAGTTACTGATGACTTGGTGGTTAGCATTTTTGGCGTTTCAGCTTGGTCACATTTCTCGCCAGTTGGAAGTGAGCTTTCGCGCGAAAACAACGTGATATCTTCACACATGAAGATAACATGTTATTTTTACATGTGAAAAGATCACGTTGCTATTGTCTCTCGTGTTGAAGTATTTTTCAACACTCGAAGAGAAATTTCGTATCTCCGCGCGGCCATGTAATAACCTCTATATAACAATCATAAACAAACACAAATAAAAAGCGGCGAGGAAGCCAAAACAGAAACCATTAGGCTTTTAACCTTTGACTCCCAAGAGTGGTCGCTACGTAAATTCTCCTCACAATTTCAATGAAATGTCAATCAGACAGGTATTGAAAATTACGAATACCGGTATAGATCGTTTTCACTGTCACGCAATAAAAAAATAAATCAAAAACTATCCAGTGCAAAACGCTAAAAAATTGTTATGTTATAGAAGATAAGGAAATAAGACACTTGTCCAAGTTTTAGGCCTCTGCGTTTCCCCAAACTTCAGATATTCGTCGAAATGTTTCGCAGAAATTTACAGAGCCCAGTATGAAACC
>NC_090883.1:40904534-40924534 GCF_036669925.1 Montipora capricornis
AAATATCCGACTTGAAATCATAACCTTGAAGATCCTGAAAACACAGAATGGCTGTCACTAAAGGATTTAAAAGAAATTTCAAGTCACACACTTCCCTCAGGTTAAGAGTCTCAGGGAGCACTTCTTCACAACCACACCTACACCATGTTTTATTGGGTTCAACAGTCTCTGTCCTAACTAGATTTGGTTCTTCATTGAACCACCCCCCACTGATGGTGAAAATCATCTGGCATTTAACAGTGTAAAAGCTGTGTATTCCTCTTAGAAGAGAAAGAGTTATGACCATAAATAAGTTCAATTTCTGAAAAGAGCACTTTTACTACTGTTTTCGACTGGAATGCAGGAATAGGGGTAAACATGTCGGTATTTCTCCCTATGGTTTACTGTGAAATTGTACAGCAGCTGGATTCATGGTCAATTGTGCGAACAAAATTGACAGCTTGATCAGCAATTCTACGAAAATTTGGAGCTGGTTAAAAATGTTGATCAATCAAGCCAACCAAAAACAGGTGATCAACATAGAATGAGACTTGAATATTTTGATGGCAAAAAAATCATTCTTTGTTTGAGGTCTTTGTACTCACTTGTTGTAAAATCTCAGGTGCCATCCATGGAAGTACAGCTACTGCATGTGATGGGAACTGATGAGCCATCTGTGCGTTATAACCATGCATGGGCAGAAATATCGACTTTTTTAATCCAGACAAACACACTGCACCATTTGAAGCAATCAAAATATGGCTTCCTTTCAGGGCCCTGTGACAATAAAAGAAAAATAAAGTACATAGACCGTATTCATAAATGGCGGCCAATTTATAATTCTTTTGTCGAAGTGCAAATTAGCCTACCAAGCCTTGATACCATACAGTGAATTGAAAAGAATTCTTGCTCTAAAATGAGGCTTGGCAGGCTAATTTGCACTTGGACAAAAGAATTATAAATGTGACCGTCATTTATGAATAAGGTCTATTTCATTTTTAACCTATTGACTCCTTGGAGTGAGACTTAAGGACAGTGCGGGTATGTTTGCGTTCTTTTCCAAATTGAAGCTTAATTATCTCGGAAAATGCACGGTTACGCCCAATTTTCATTTTGGATGTTAAGAGCACTTGCTAAGTTCAGTGCCTTCTCCGCATAGTTTTGAACCACGCAAAAATATCCCTGTGTTAATTAGCACCAAACCATACGAAATCCGAGTATCTTGAGACGCGCAGAACATAGTATAGTCACGCACCGTCCTTACTGTCAATTTCGTGAACATTCATTACTTTACCGCACCACATTGCGAAGTTCATTGGGAAATTGGATACTATGTTACGAAGAGCCAATTACGCAGCAAATTAGACAACCAAATTGCAAACTTCGAAATGAACTTCCCAACTTCACCTAATTTGCCGTGTAAGGTTTGTGACATCGTAAACAAGTGGTTTGAGGATTGAACACGATTGATAATAGCTCCGTAGTTAAAATTTACCGAGAAAGACAAATGTAAATATTGTAGACAGGTTTGTCTACTCGCTAATGACAGTGCCGTCCCTGGAGAGCTTTGATAAGTCATGAACTGACAAGCGATTTGAGCTGCAATTATACTCCAAATCTTGACCCTTCAATCCGACTTGGAGTATCACTCATTTGTATAAGGTGAGCATGATAGTGTATGAGGTAAAACAAGCAGAGACAGCCATAACTGAAGCAGACTTCACCGACTGCTGGAACATGTAGATGTAGAAGTGAATGTAGGCAATATCTACCTGTGAATTATTCCCATCTTTTGAAGGTATTCCAAGCCTTGCAAACTCTCCCACAGAATGGCAGCAATTAACAGCTCACACATGCCATTGGGAAAGCTGTTTTTCAACATGTCAGCGCATGACCCTTAATGGAACAAGAATAGGTTTACTTAACAGTCAAATTAATATTCTTCAATGGATTTACAAATTACCAAGTACATATTCATTTAAAAGCAATGCATGAGGGTAATAACTACATGTATTAGAGAAAGTTTCAATCTAGCGTCTTAAAACCAACTCCACAGTACATGTACTGTTAATTACTTTGGCCAATCAAAAAGGATGGAAACAATCTGGTAAACCAATTAAAACTCTAACTAATTACATGTAGCCAACATAAAGCACGGGAAAAAATGGCGTGAGAACTTTGAACCAATCATTGAGTAAAGTAATGTAAAACCAAAGCAATTCGCTAATTACTTTGGAGACTCAATTATTGAAAACCTCTCTAAAGCTGTATTACAGGACAAATTTGTTTTTGGCCTAATTAGGGCTGATCCTCAGTTAGCTACAAATCCCCTACTCAGGTCACATTTCAACTGTACTTACCAAACTGCATAAAGGGAAGAACATGCCATACTTCTTGTCTGTTGACAAATGAGCAGTAAAATGGAAGAATGTTTGGATGGCTTAAAGATCGCAGCACTTGGACTTCATACTGTAAAAATAAACAATGATAAAAGACACAAAATCACGAAAAGCTTAAATATTGTGATACAGATGAAAAAAATAACACTAATTATTTTTTTCTCAGTGCATGAGCAGGCGGAATTCAACAAATCCGGCAATCTGATTGGTTCTGGGAGCGGGTAGAATTTTCTCATATGTTATTTACCAGCTAAGGGTTGGTCCTCGGTCTTGAAAAAGCTGCCCTCTACCTGTGGACTTGGGCACAGTTTTTTGCTGTATGGAGCTCCCAGCAGGCAAATAACATTTCCCATAGAGAACATGCAAGGTAGCGATCTACTTCACAGGAGAACCTTCCATCTGCCAAACACGTGACCGTACTTGGAAGATATGTTACGGTTCCAATGTTTTCTTGGTTTAAAATTTTTCAAAGCAGTTCAATTTTGATTTTTCTTCATCTAATATTCATTATCATAATCTAAAACAAAGAAAAATCAAAATTGAACTAGTTTAAAAAAATTGAACAACAAGAGATATACCTATTCCAGGAATGTAGTTAAGAATGAATTCAACCGGTGGAAGGTTCTATTGACTCAGAGGTAAGTTCGTGCTCTGAGCATCAGAGGGACCTGGTAACATGACTGTTCCCAGTGTCTCACAACACCTGGCATTCTTCAAGATGGGGAACACAGGGGCACCCTAGAGATACTCAGCAAGCAAGAAGTGGGGGGGGGGGGGGGGGGGGACGCGCACAACAGTATTCAAAACAACGCTTTTATTTCATTTCCAGTATTGATAAATTTTAGTGATGATTCCGTATGCTTACAGAAATTCAATTTTTTTGTTAACACATCGAATGAGTTTTAAACTTTATGGAGAATAATTGGTGATCTTCTCAGTCACTTCAATCAAGGCCCAAAATTTAGCCGGCGATCACCCCTTCCTCAAGCGGAAATTTTCACCAGCAGCCGACCCTTAGCGACATCCCTGCCATTCAATAAATGTAAGAGTGTGGAAAGAGAGGAACCCACAAAGCTCTAAGAATTCAAGGCAAAAGGTGCAGGTACTTCGAAAGTCCAACAATTCTCACACTTATCCCTATTGGCAATGATGCCTAAAAAAATCATCCCAAAATCGAGAAAGCAATGACAGCTTATAACTTACTGGAGCATGGCTCAAGGATTACCTTTTATTTTTTTCTCAGTGTAGGAGCGGGCAGAATTCAACAAATCCTACGATCTGCTTGGTTTTGGAGCTGGCGGAATTTTCTCATCTGGCCCGCTCATGGCGGGCGGAATCCTAGCCTTAGTTGCATGAGCTTGTGTGATGACCTTAAATTTCCATTTTTTTTTACACCGAATCCATTTATAATAGATACATAAGTTACTTTTTATTACACAAGAGGTTTGCGAATATAATTCAAATAAAAATATTTATATTTGAAACGTTCAGTTTGTAAGTCACTTAATACTGCCATCGCTATCAAGCGCGGTGCGAGTCGACAATTTAAAAAGTGATTTCCGAGAGGAAGGGAGAGAGAGGAATAAAAATAAATAAGTTATTTACCAGCTAAGGGTAATTCCGTATGGGGAAAAACTGTGATCTCAGTCTTGCAAAAGCATTTTCAAGGCCTCAGTCACAGTTTTTCACTATATGGACCTCCCAGCTGGCAAATAACATATATGTATTTGGCAAATTACCAGTTGATACACAAACCTTTAGTTCGTCCAATTGTCCAGCATTTTGCACATCAACATTTGTCTGCTTTACTACCACTAATGTTTTTGATGAGCTATGACGAGCCACAAACACTTTGGAAAACCCTCCAAAGCCTTGGCCTGAAAATGAGAAGGTAAAGTCACTCAGTATCAACCCAAAAAGCTTCACACAGCAACATGTCATGTTTTTTCCAGAATATTTCGCAGCCATACACAGGCATCAATGCCATTTGAGGCAACTGCTGGTCAATGCTTACTTACTGCTAACAGGAAGAGGTTGTGCTTCAACGATACCGGTAAGTCCATCTACAATCTTGGACAGATTAAATGGAACATTGAGACCACCCCTCCCCCCAAAATCAATGATGAGAAAATGGCGCGTTTTGGCCTTCACATGGCTTCATCCTTGATTTGGGGGAGAGGGGGCATTTCTGTTCCATTTTATTCTGTCCAAGATTGTTGGACAGATTAAATGGAACATTGAGACCACCCCTCCCCCCAAAATCAATGATGAGAAAATGGCACGTTTTGGCCTTCACATGGCTTCATCCTTGATTTGGGGGAGAGGGGGCATTTCTGTTCCATTTTATTCTGTCCAAGATTGTAGTTACAGGAAGGTGTAAGTGAAAGGCTTCTTATGGTTAAGAAATATACACCAAGCAGTCAGTGTTGCAACATAAATGAAAGATTATAATGCAAGAACAAAAATTTGGTTTTATCAAACAAGTTGATAATGTAAATTGGCCACCGTACAGAGATTCTAAAAGCAAGAACACTTGCTTTGTCACACTGGCTTTTGTGATTTTCAATGCAAATATTAATTTTGCACTACAGCAACACAATATTAGAAATACATAAGTAGCAAAGTCTGAATGAAATGCAAGGTCACCGTTAACATCATTCAAACATAAGGCTAGGTTATTTCAGCAATTAAGGGTAAGCTGGCCTACTGTCGTACAATTGAACATTTAATTCCTTTTTTTTTTTAATTTGCACATTATCAATCAATTACTTCTTGAAAGGATCAAGCACTCTTTTACTATTTTAAGCAATTGTTCAGAACATATTTAGGATTTCTTACCAACAAATTTAATAAGCATGTAATCATCTGCACTTGGCAAATAAGCCACTTGTGGCTGTTGACTGCTTGAAAATTCTGATGACATTTTTGTCTGCACAAAGAGAAAAGAGGTTTAAGAATATATACTAGATAACCAAGAGTTAGCAATTATGGCATTCAAGCACTGTAAATTCCCTCTGGTCCTTTTCCCTACAAATCAGTGCAGCAGCATGATGATAACAATAATTTTACATTTTACATTACTGCAGGGTTATTGTTAGGAATTGAGATTAATAATATTTTAGAATGCGATTAAATACACCTAAGACAAGCCTATGTTGAGAAACGTGCTAAAATAAGCAACTACTTCTAATAATATTGTTACACGTAATTACCACTTAATACCCTGCGCAGCCAAGCTAGGCATGATCACGGGAGCAGGCATGGTGCAGTGGTGAAAGCACTTGCCTCCCACAAATGTGGGCTGTGGGTTGAGTCCCAGATCTGGTGTCACATGTGGGTTCAATGTGTTTGTTGATTCCCTACTTTGCTCCAAGAGGTTTTTCTCCAAGTAGTCCGTTTTTTTTATTATTTCCGTCACCTCAAAAACCAACCGATCATTTGACATGAGTTGACTTGATTGGATTGGATTTCTGTACAGCATTGTCTCCAATTAGTGCCCCACCGCTAAATATAGTTGACACTTAACATCATCATCATCATTATCATTACCTGATTTGAAACTTCATTTAAATCCAAGTCAAACTCTTCGGCAGGAGCAACGGCTACATGTGCCTTGTCAACACAAGGGCACTGAAAGTAATAATAAAATTGTATACCTCAGTCAGTGAAGGGTACATATGTGCAGGCCAGCAAGCCAAGTCTGGTACCCAATTTAAATCGACTTCATCATGCTCTGATAAATGAAATTAAGTTGACATTAGGTCCAAATTAAGCTTTGGTATATTATCAGAATGTCCTTAATATCAGTTATGTACCCACCAAGTGTGACATGAATCCATTAAGCACTAGATAATACACACAACACGCTTTTTATCTCGAATATAAAGCCCACCCAACAGATTATTGCCATCTTGGATCTAAGTGGTACCATGCATGATGTGCTCTTGAGAGGAATGCGTCACTGACTTGTTTGACTGGCACACGGACTTCAAGAGAACAAGTAAAATGAGACAGCTGGGCAATACAAACACATCAAATGGGAGTATTTTCGAAAATTAATGAAGGAGTGTGGAGTCCGCGAAAGGAGCTCGCCAGCGGTAAACTACAAAAAATTTGGTAGGTACGCTATGTATGGGGACATATATTGTACCGTATTCATTATACGTGTCAACGCACCTACCAAAAGATTTGTTTTCCCCTCGAGAGTCGTCCTGATGTTCGAGGAAGGACTGGAGGGAAACAAAACTAACTAGTTTCCCGGGAGACCAGACATTAAGTGCTTTATTATATTCAGTCTTTCCCTTCAACAATCGCAGCAAAACGAACAAAGACAGCATTTAATATGAGAACATAACTCTTTATTCACAAGCCTGCTGAATGAAGAATTTACAAATGTTTAACTCTGGTTTCAGTGTACCTGAAGGTAGAATACGCTTTTATAACCTTACTAACAAAATCATTTCATTTGAAACTGTAAAAATTGATGGTAACATTTGCTCCAGAAAATGCTCCACCGTTAAAGTTTGCAGTATGCGAAATTCTGCATAGTGTAAACCGCGGAGTTGGTGAGTACGTGCTCACGTGCTGAAGATCACGCCACTTTGAAGTCGTGCACGGATCACACGCTGACAACACGCTGACAACACACTGATCCGGTGCTGGCAACAATTGATCAAGGACATGTGACTAAAATAACAGGATGTAATAAATAAAATTTACAAATAAAATAATTTTACCGAAGTGTACTTGTCAGATCCTCGGTAGTATAGTGGTGAGTATCCCCGCCTGTCACGCGGGAGACCGGGGTTCGATTCCCCGCCGGGGAGAAATGTTGTTTTTCACTTACCGTAGCTGGTAGCTGTCCTGAATTATTTTTTCCCTTATTTTATCTGCTTTTTTGGCCAAAAGCAAAATACAACGGATTGAAACTTCATTTCACGGCATCAAGTTCTAAGTAAGTTTAAGAGGACCTGTATGTGAGGATTGGAATTGTTTAAAGATCTGAAAAAGCAACGGACGTTTAAAATCATTTGAATGCCGTTTGAATGTCATTTGAATGCCGTGTGGCTCTGTGTGTCTCCAGCGTAGAGTGACTTCGTTAATACCAGGAATTTCAGTCTAGACATAGTAAGCTTCGAACAGAGGCGTTTCCTATATGGTCTCCTTTCCAGATAACAGCACGGAAAGGTTCCTTGATGTGGATAGAATACCTTCATTAGTCCGTACACAGATGCTGTCAGATACGTATTAAAAGGCGCAACAGCAGTAGATTTCTCAGATTTAGAAAGACTAAGCTTGCGGTAATGTTTTAAAATACAGTGACTGCAATAGGGCTTCGTACAGCTGGAACTCGCTGTCACCTAACTTTTGTGTGGCCAGCACAGAGTTTTACTCTTTCTGTTTTCCGGTTACTTTTCACATTTATACATTGCCCAGTTTTCCTTTACTTTCTTACCTTTTTGCCAAGTTTGGGGCTCCGGCTCTTTTGTAGGCTTTGTTTATGGCATTTTTCACAATTACATTGACTAGTTTTATGTGGGTTTGCCATGAAATAGTAACAAACAACAATGCGAGACAAGCTTTGAGCCTCTGAGACTCAGTGGCATTCCATTTTCTTGAGCCCCAAATTAATGTGTTTACAAGTAAAAGTCCATCGAGTTGAACAGTGTCCGATTTCAGCGACTTCAGAGGCCAGAACGTGCTCACTTGGCGTGACATTGCATTACATAAATAGATTGGGTGATATTGTCGATTATTCATGATCAGATACTGAAAAAAGTTTTGCCGACGCATTAAGGCGTTGTTACACTGTGCAATTTTTCGTGCAGCTTGTCTCGCAACGCCATTTCTACAAACTTTCTCACATTACGAAACAAAATGTTTTACGGGTGTTACACTGAGCAACGTTTCATGCAACGTGTGTTCGACGATGACATGAAGTTAAAGGAACATTTTCTTTGGCTGATGCCGCAAACCGTTGCGCAATGTTTAAAAAATGCGTTGCAACCGTTGCGGAAAGTAGAACTCAATTCTACTTTCCAAATTAATTTCGTTTCTGCGACTGGTCTCGCAACGTTTTTGGCGGGTTTTTGGCCGTTGCAAGGTATGTTACGTTGGGCAATGATTCGTGCAACTTGACTCGACATGGCGTTGCGAGCCAAGTTGCACGGAAAATTGCACAGTGTAACAGCGCCTTTAGATGTATTCGGCACATTCTTTTCCTCATCTTTCTCCCTACAAATTTTACAATATCGAAGACACGAAATGCTAGTGAGGACCTGACGCCGTATAATGTTCTTGTGTTCTTCCACGAAAGGAACTAAATTTGAAGGCCATTAACAGTTAGCATCGTGCATCGTGCCCTAATCGTTCGTTTAGAATATAAAGCTCTTCAAACGCTTTATATTATAAACGAACGAGTGGAAAGTATATGCATTACAACGGAAGAATGCCATTAAACGATGCACACTAAAATTGCATCATCACAAGGTGAAGTTTTAGAAGAGAAAATATGTTGAAAACCAGTAGAAGTTAATAAATAAGAACGTAAATAAAATAATTTTTAAAATGCTTTAGATTTACAGGAACGAATGATTGCATTTTGTCATACATGGTATAGTACAGTAACAATAAAACATAAGTAGATGAATAAAAGGAAGTGTAAAATGCTTTAGATTTACAAGGAATGAACGGATATTACGTTTTATTGCTGAAGTTTTGTAGAAAAAAAAACAGAGTTCCATTTAGCCGTGCTCATTCCACCATCACAGGCTAGCTTTAAGAGATTAAAATAGTTGAACCAAAATCAATTATAAGGGGATGAGTAAAACAAATGTTGAAATGCTTTGGATTAATTTACAACGAATAAAGCTGAATAAGTGGAAATGCCACGGTTTATACCTGAGGATTTGCAGTGTTCTTCATGTCTTTATACCGAGCACGTTTGATCTCTACATTTGAAGCTGGAAGTCTTTTTTCACTGCCGCCCAACATCCCAAACAAATCGAACAAATTGTGGATGTTTTTCAATATGATAAGCCGAATTTCTGTCTTCACAAAAGAAGGTAAACAGAGAGTATGATCAGTGAAACTCCTGTCGGTAGTGACGCTATAAGTAAACTGATCATAGAATGGGTCGTTTCGAGTTTTGTCTTTGATTTTGTGCAGAATGGATAAATGGAATCGATTTAGAGACCAACAGGAGAGGGGCACTTTATTAACGAACAAATTCAACGAAAGCCTCAGAGATTTTCAAATTCCCTGTAATAATAATAATAATAATAATAATAATAATAATAATAATAATAATAATAATAATATGTACGACATTGATAGACCGCTAATACATGCATAAGAAATCAGTAACTAACATAAAGATAACCACAACAGTAAAGAGGCCCTCCAGGGAGTGGGTCCTTGCTTCTTGATCTTTAAAAATTTGCTTGTGTTCCCTCAGCTTTTTGATCCCTAAAATTGTTTGTGTTCCCTTGTTCCCCAAAACCCCTGGGAGGGCCTCAGTAAAAAAAAAAACTAACAGGTAAAAGCTATAAAGCCACATCATAGAACAGCCATGTCTTTAACTTGGATTTGAGAGAACAAAGGGAATCGCAAGAGTCTACGTTTCAATGGGAGGGTGTTCCGAACAGAAGGAGCCGCAGCGATAGCCGGCAAGGGACCGGCCATCATACGAGTAAAGATTAAAACTACAAAGGTGTAAAAAGCAACATTTGATTAGAACAACTTAAAGTTCTGCAACTGAGCTGCATAAGGCTTAATAAGGTCAGAGATGAAGATTATAGGTGCAGTACCATGAAGAACTTGAAATGTCACCCGGAAGAGAAGCGTAATGAGCACAAGGTTTACGTGTTCATCTCTACCACAAAGATAAATGAGCCTTGCAGTACTCAGTTTAGGACACCATGAAGACGCTTTAAAACTGACACATTTCGGCTGACCATAAAGAAGCGAATTGCAATAGTCAATTCTCGAAGTAATAAAAGCATAAATAAGGGTCTTGTGAGGTATCATAGGAAAAAACCTTGCGAATCTTGAAAATATTGAGAAGATGAAAAAAGAGGAGACTTGCATAAGGCTGTTGCATGCGGTACCATTGACAAAGAATTACTGAAAGTAACTCCAATGTCATTTTTAGCACTAATTAAGCAGTCAACCATATCAGAAACAATGACAAGGCTTTCCAGAAAAGGACGTGCTTCTCACTATTCAACTTTAGTTTGTTTGCTAACATTCATAGGTCAATATCCCTAACGCAGTCTTCAACCATAGATTTACATGCTAATAAATCCTCGTGCGATGATATTTCAAACGACAAATATGACTGTGTATTATCAGCATAAAATATATGAGATAGACCATGAGATCTTGCAATGTCACCCAAAGGGGATAAATATTATGAATAAAGCAAAGGACCAAGCACTGAACCCTGAGGAACTCCAGCAAGGTAAGAGTCATGTACATCAGAGAAAACATCTTGGATTCTAGCAAATTGTGTGCCGTCAGATAAATACGAATGCAGCCATTCAGGGCCTTGTCATAAATACCAAATCGGGTCGACAGTCTTGAGGACAGAAGAGGATGATCTACTGTTTCACTGAGAAGCAGCTGAAAAGTCCAATAGAACCAAAATAACAGACTTCCGATTATCACTAAATTGACAGAGCAATGTCCGGTCGTTGTAGACCCTGATTAGACTGAGCTGTTTCAGTACACTGCACATTGCAAGTTGCCTGATAGCCACTACTTATTCAATCACTTTAGATCTCGGGAAAGTGAGGTTAGAAATCGGCCGAAAGTTCTTCAGTATATTCTTGATAGCCGAGACTGTGTTTCTTCAACAAAGGACGGATCACGGCCTGTTTAAGTGCAACAGACGTAACAGAGGTCTCCAAAGATAAATTTACAATTCTCCAGGTCACAGGGCAAAGAAGATCAACAATCAGATGCAAAAAGAACAGTTCTGATGTGGAGGACAGGAGAAACGAGGGAGCCGTCTTGTTGTTGCAACTGAAAATTCTTTAAATGAGTGAATCCCTTTCGGCTTAGGGTTTGATTTTAGTTCACGACGAATAGTGGTAATAGCCAATGAAATTATTTACAAGATATCACAGAAGAACAGCAGGGATACAGCGGTGCGGGATTCCGATACAGCAACCTTACTAACAATGTCACAAAATTCCTCTGATTTAGGCAATTATCATCCATAAGCTAATAATAGTGTAATACTGAGAGCGGGCCGCGAATAACAGCCGATTAACAATACGGTTTTGCTCAATAAAGCGAAGACGATGTTGTGGCAATCTACTCCTCTGCCATCTCCTCTCGAGTCGACAACGAATTCTTCAGTTGGCCAGTTTATCTCCACCTCACTAGACCAAGGAGCAGTAGGGCATGATTATTAAGTACGCCAGTTAGCTCCAAGTTATACAAGTTGAGCAATCCAGCTAAGTCACTGGCAGGGAATCAAATAAAAAGTGATTAGGTCCAAGGTGTGTCTTGCCCGGTGGGTACAGCTATGAACATGTTGCTGCAAATCGAAGGATTCCAGTAAACCTAAGAAAGTTGCTGCATATCAGTATCAAATGTGTCATCAACTCACCAGCGAGCTATCACAAGTGAACCGGTCTTGGTGATGTAGGATTCCAAAAGAGATGAAAATTCGTTCACAGAAAGGCTGAGAGAGAGAGATTGCTTCCAATGAAGGTGGAGGTCGATAAACAATAAGAACGGGAACCGTCAGCGAGTTAACTTTAATCTCAACTTCACGGCAAGCATCCAAATACCCCACTGATATTTGCTTAACATCCTGTGAACTTTTGAACAGCAATCCGACTCCACTTCCTCTACGTTCACGAGCTGAGTGCACAAAGCGATAGCTGAGCCATTTGGAATAAGACTTCCAATCACAAAATCATCATAATCTCTTAGGTTGAGCTCGGTTTCAGTGATAGCAAAACAGTGATATCAAAATCCTTATCCACAACTTCATGTAATCCTTGATCGACTCAGAGAGAGATTTATTGCGCACCGATCGGCATTCACGGTTAAGGAGGCCAAACTGAGAACAAAGCTTCAAAGCTTGTTAAAATGAGCAGTTGGCTGCGGCATTCTCGGAGGTTTAATGAGAAGTGTACAAATTGTTCACTTTGGCTGGAAGAATAGTACAGTATTTAAAGATGACTGTTCATGGTAGAGGTTTCGTAGCTTAAGAGACATGTTTAGAACTGATGAATTGCCGGAAATTTTCAAGAAATAAAATCATTCCCAGAAACTTCCTAGTGAACTATTTGCTCTCCAAAGAAGCTAGCTGACCCCAATGAGTGCCCAAGATTCAAAAATCTTCCCGAAAATGTCAGGTGACGGTTGGCTGTACCTTTCGGCTGTGTGAAACTGCGCTCATGTAGACCCTTTCCGAACTGAGATCTAATTTTAATGCATGCTACACTGGAGACAAATGTTTGCAGACATTTCATTTTGGGGTCTAAATTTGTAGTTTGCAAATTTGCAAACACAAAACCCTGAAACAGATCGGAGATTATTTTCATAACACTGAGTTAGTTCGTTTACACTGATAGACCCAGTCTTCACTGAGTATCAGGCTCCAAGGCATGCTTTACGAGGACAGCAGGAAAATCGTATAAGGTCTATAAGATTTTGCAAAAAAATAATGTTCTCAAGACACACAAAAAAATCGATAGATTGATGTAAACGTAAATAGAATTTGATAAATTATAGTGCAAACTGTGAGAATAACTTTCCATGACTAATTAAATATTCATTATCGATTCATTAGTTTAAGTCATACCTCATTGCAAATCCCCGCCGCTGAATATGCCATGCTTCCTAGGACTTACTTCCCTAAAATACACTAATGCTGACGTGATTTCTGTGTTTGTTTGATTGCCTTATCTACTTATCATCAGTTTATAACAGGAAGCTGTTTATAACAGGAAGCCGGTACGGTTACCCGAACAGGTCAAATAGACCAGGGGATTTGTCTCCTAGCTCGGACACGTTTCTTCGTTACGTCGTTATAAATTTAACATGGAGATAAGTGGACAACTGTATCGCCAAAACGGAAAACGTTTACTTTCTTCTAGCTGTTTCAAAAACACGACGATTCGGTCGGCAAAGGAATATAAACTTTGGAGATCATGGACCATGAGGAGCACTTTGGTTTATTTTCGTCAGAATGAGAAAATTCTTACCCGTCTCCCGCTAATCTGCCTAATTAAAATCTTTTCCTATTCATAATCAGGCTTATTAGATTGCAATTGACAGAAGTGTAAGTTTACAGCTATGTTCTATTGGCGTCGTGTCAAATTCTATATTTTGTTCTGGTGATTCCAAATGTACGTGACTTAAAAAGAGAAACATCAAGAAATCTGCAAAAAAACATTGGCCGGAACGTGCTTCCACAAGCGTTTCATGTAAACCGCAAGTTCAAGCTGTCAACACATCCTTTGTTTTCCTTCACAAAGCTCTTTGTCTTATCGCAAGTCCTTAAATTGCCCTTTAAAGTTGTTTATCAAGCCGAAAGGCGTCCTTTTGGGGAAGCTCAATTCTCCTTTTTTTTTTTGTTTTCCTTCACAAAGCTCTTTTTGACTTCGTCTCATCGCAAGTACTTAAATTGCTCTTTAAAGTTGTTTATCAAGAAAAAGCTTCCTTTTGGGGAAGGTCAATCCTCCTTTTTTGTTTTGTTTTGGTATTTTAATACATTTTTCCAGATTTTAAAGCATTACAAGTGTCACAAACACACAGAAATAAATAAAAAGGAAAGGTAATAAAATAAAAAAGGTCAATTCTTGAACGCGGAGGGTCGTCAGCTACCGGAGTATAGTAGGCCATTTTCAAAATATCAAATATTCAGCTTGATAGTGAGGACACAAACAATAGAAACACGTTGGAATAAAGGTGAATATTTACGTATCATTCACTTTCCTTTGTCTTTGTCCTCTAAACCTCTCTTTCAAGCTAAATTTTAATATATCGAAAGAGACCTATCAGACTTTGTTTCTGGCAATAAATAGCTTGGCTTAAAAATAGACTGAAGGCCTCCATATGGTTAGATGTATCGGAGTTTGCCAAATCCTGCAAACGAGGAAGTTAAATTTTTGTTACTTTTATTTCCTACGAGGCCTGTCCCATGTTTGCAACCCTCCAAAGCTCAGTTTCCAGAAATCCAGATAGGTTGAGGAATTATTTCGGTTTCCGGTCAAAACAGAGGAAATTTCGACAACCTGAGATGTTTCAAGATTAGGGGCCCGTTCTCGAAAGTCCCGAAACTTGACGAGCCATTTTCGGGTGTCACAATTCTCTCTGTATCCCAAGAACGGAGAGGATTTAAGTCGTCAAATCTCACAGTAAGTTTCGTTTTTGTTACCTTGAAAACAAGTTAAAAGATCGGCTTTCCAAAACAAGCGGTTGGCAGTTTCACAAATGGCTTTTCGGCCCCGAAAAGTTATCGGGACTTTCGAGAAACGGGCCCCAGGCCCGACTTTTGTTATGTTGATACACAATCACATGGCAGTCATGCAACCCTCACTATAAATAGTTTTGACTATACAGTTGAAGAAGGCGTCCTTTTCGCCGACTTAAAACGAGGGGCTGGGGTAGGGGAAGGTACTGGACACATCAAAAGGGAAAAAATGTAACGAAACCAACAGATCGTATTTATCTTGTAATGACACAAGATACCAATTTATTAAACTGATCAAGAATAAGAAGGGAAATTTTCTAATCAAAATAACAATTGCACAACTTACGTATTACGTAGTTTAGCGGAATAAGCCAAGTTGACTTAAAAAAATTGCCTCTAGGATTTATCGCCAAAACAATGACCACCGAATACTCTGTTCGCTATTTAAAATATTGCGCACAAGAAAAATAATAATCAAGCCCGACGATACTTGTCGGATGAAAACTGTACGCGTCCGTCGCTACTTTCACTGTGTCACGAATGGTTAGAGAGAGGCCTTGCGTGACTACAGTCACAAAAGCTCACCGCAAAGCACTCAAAAACGCGCTTCCTGGAATAACAAAGTTTAAATAGCATTATTATTGTCAAAGGAGACTATACCATCACAATATATTAAAGGTCAAATCTTGAGAATCACGCTCGTCGCCTAGGTCATTCTACGCCGCAAGGGATGACTTAATGAACTGCAGTGGTTTTTCCTTCTGAGCAAGAGGAAGACAAGGCTCTGCAATTACATTCAAGACAGTTGTCGCAAAAAAGGGTCATGGAGTTTCTTCGTCTGCTTCAAGTTGCTCTTTGTCGTGTTCTGCTACATCCTCATCATCAAGAAGCACCGAAAATTTGCTTGCAGTGTGAAAAACCTGTTGAGACAATGTGTTGACTTATTAAAACAATAACTTGGTAAACGAGGATAACCAGGGATTCATGACCAGGAGTAACTCTTATCTCTCTAATCGGAGTCAGACCGTCTTCAAAGATCGTCTATGTTTGGAGCTGCTTTCCAAAACAAAGTATTCGTTTACGTCATCAATAAACGGGGAAAAAAAACATGATAATTCGCTTATAAGGCAAGATGCTCAACTGCAGCTGCTCAGTACGCTGTCGAAACGTTGCGATCTACAACAGAAGAGACCATTTCGTGAGACGAACGACAATTATTGCATTCTTACTGTACTTTGTACTTTGTAAATTGTACTTTGAGTTCATGAACCGAGAAATACCCAAGTAACGGAAGAAGTTGTTCGCTAAATGTACACAAGAAATTTGTGCAGATGGTACGACCAGACTTCCGGTTACCATCCAAAAAGTTAAGGTGTTTCTAAAAAAATTATGTTTGATTTGATTTGCATATTTTTCCTATTTTGTAGCGCGCATCTGAGTATGTTCGGTTGCAGCGGAATAACCCTCTAAACAACCTTTCAACTATTGAACATTTAATCATAACCATTACAATTTTCTCAAATTTGATTGGTACATTAACTGCTTCATTTTTCACTACTTTTTGTGTAGGGTTTTAATCGGACAGTTACATCAGCCAATCATATTAAGTGCACTCAGCTTAATCCACCAATCACAGAATTTATCACAATAACCATAGCAACAACCACTTACCCTACCAAACTGCCCGCGGATTTTCCAAAATGGACGAATTTGTAACATTAGAGTGAAAAAGGAATGAATCGGTCTTGTTTTCTCGGAAATTGCAATGGTTATAATTAATTGGTAACAGGTCTTCGTGTCGTCCAATTCGGTCTGTAATCATTTTGTCAATCACTCATGCACTGAGAGCCTTTTTGACCAGAGCACGAGTACTATCGCAGCTCTGACTTTTTCTCACCGAGTAAACTGGGTTTGGAGCAATCTCGTCCCCAGAATCCGCTTTTCTTTTGGTCAGCAACAAGAACACGGACTCTGGCCAGTTCCAAATGCAGGAAGTCCGCGAATCACGGACTTCCGACTCGTTTACGCAGACTCAGAAATTGGGGACAAAAGTTGTTGCCAACGGTTACAAAAATCGACCTTCACTGCGCCTGCGCGTAAATTTGGCTCTGGCCAGATGCTGACCAAAGGAAAAGCGAACTCTGGGGGCGAGATTGGGTTTGGAGGTCAGACTTTTTCTAACAGCGCGTGCTGAAATAAACTCGTACTCGCGCTAATATGAAAGGCTTCCAAAAGACTAACCGGTTGGGGGGTTTCTTCATATTTCCTTGGCTCGGCCGGTTTCCTTTCTCTCCTTTCTTTCTTGCTGCCACCCCTCCCTGCACCTCTTTCCTGACTCGGACCATTCGCACTGGATCTCTCCCCGCTCCTCCCTCTCCCCCTTGAGGGACCACTAAATTCTTTTCTAGGGGCGGAGGATGGTTTTCCAAAACCCTTCCTGTCGGGGGAGGTGGGCGGAGAGGAGACTGTCATAGTGGCACTGTCCACATTAAATTCTACTCTGTGTTCCTCGACTTTAGGGCTTTTTGCTTCACTATCTGCAACTGAAGCCGCCTTCTGCTGTTCCATTCTTTTTTCCCACACATTCACGGCCGGTGGGGGCGCTGGTTTAGGAGCTTCTTTTGGTACCTCTTTCGTCTCTTTCCCAGCTCCCCGTGGACCGTCGCGCGTCGAAGGCTCACTCTCCTTGCCATGAGTTCCCTCGTCCACAGACCTGGCACTGTCACGACGGCTCCGATAATCGGAACTATCTCGTCGTTCTCTCGCTACCTTGTCGCCATCATTTGATCGATTGCTATCGCGTCGCTGCCTTCCTCCCCCGGAACTACGAGGCCATTCCTCATGTTCTCGACGCTCTCTCTGTTTTTCCCTCTCCTGCTTAATTTTGGCTTCATCTTCGAGCTTTTGCCTGGCGAGTTTCTCTTCGATCTCTCGCTCTTTAGCCGCTGTGTCAACGGGTTTTGCACCTCCAAATACAGAGCTACCAGATACTGGTTCGTCCTTTTTTTCCTCCACTGGTTTCGTGCGGGGTTGCAATTGGAGTTTGGGTCTCTCTTTCACTACAAAATTATGAACACAACAAGTTATCATAGAGCGGTTTCAATTGAGCGTCGAAAGTAATTAGCGAATTACTTTGGTTTTGCATTATTTCACTCAGTGATTGGTTCAAAGTTCTCGCGCCACTTTTTCAGCCAATCAGAGGTGAAACCAAAACCAATCGTGGCTCGCGCGTGCACATTTTCCCGCGCTTTTTGTCGGCTACGTGTAATTACTTCGAGTTTTGATTGGTTTACTGGATCGTCTCAATCCTTTTTGACTGGCCAAAGTAATTACTTTGGTTTTTACGATACTCGATTGAAACTCGCTCTAGCAGTTTCCGTGAATCTATTTCATTTTCATGATTTAATAAACAGAGTCCTATTTTCGCAACCGATCAGATATTGCAAAATAAAGAAATCCACTGACGTTTGAATTCGAACAATTAAATGTCGAGGACCTCACGATCCGACTTGGTTCTTACTAATGTTTAGCTTTGATAACTGACTTTCTATGAAGACTGCCTCGAATAACATATTAGACCAATCTCGTTCCCAGGGTCTCTCCTCGCTCGCCCCAGGCGTTAAGATGAGAGACCCTGGGAACGA
The DNA here is from genome assembly GCF_036669925.1 of Montipora capricornis. Taxonomy (NCBI): domain Eukaryota; kingdom Metazoa; phylum Cnidaria; class Anthozoa; order Scleractinia; family Acroporidae; genus Montipora; species Montipora capricornis. The sequence goes on from NC_090883.1 coordinate 40,922,993, forward strand.
GGTTGATATCAGACAGGGAATTCTATACCTGGTTCTGGCATTTCTTCATTATAATCCCGTCTCCCATCACGCCCGCGATCGCCATCACGCCAGGCGTTCCAGTCTTGATCATCAACGTCACGCCTTCGATCTTTGTCTCCATAACGGTCACCCCCACGGTGGTCGTCGTAGCGATCGCGATCTCCGAATCGACGATCGTCGTAACGGTCTCTGCTGTATGCGCCTCCACGATCACGCTCGCCACCATAACGATCCCCATGCCGATCTCGACCAAAAGCACCTCCGCGATCATCGCTACCGTACCGATCGCTATACCGACGATTGTCGAATCTTTCTCGGCCATAACCCCCACGGCCACTCTGCCTGTAAATACACAAGACAAACCATTTAATTTTACGTTTAACCTCATTCCGGAACAAGACTAAATCAAATAGCCTCACTATTTGTAGTTTTCCGAAAAGTGGGTGGAATTTCCAACAAAATATTCAAGTTCCATTTTGCCATACAGCAACTTCACAAATTTATATGCTTGTCTATACTTCCATTTGGCCATTGGCAAAAAGAAACCGGTGAGCAACCCTGTTAATAATTTTTGACACCTTATGGTTTAGACAATTACTTTATGGAGGGATGGTCTCTTGTGGACATCTCTACACAATTTTGTTTGGGCTGATAATAAAAACCGAAGGTGAAATAAATTTCCTGTCACAGGGCAAAGCTCATGTCACTCTGTGGTGTAAGAATACCTGTCCCTATCGTCATAATCCCATCCACTGCCATATCTGTTTCCTCGATCTCCATAACGATCATCTCCTCGAGGGCCATCATCGTATCCTCGGTCCCGACCATATCCGGATCCAAAACCCGACCGATCACGAGGTGGCCCATCGTCAAAGCCTCGATAACCTGATCGATCACGAGGAGGTCCATCGCCGTATCCTCGTTGACCCCATCGGTCACGAGGACCGTCATCATAGCCTTGGTAACCATGTCTATCCCGAGGTGGTCCATCGTCAAATCCTCGGTTACCCGATCTGTCCCAAGGACCATCGTCGTATCCTCGATTACCCGATCGATCCCTTTCCCTATCCCGTGGAGGACCATCATCGAATCCACGAAAACCTGGTCTATCACGAGGTCCATGATCGTATCCACTTCGAGGTCCGTCGTCGTAGGATCGCTCTCTGTCAGAATAACCATTCTGGTCCGAAGAGGCGTCAGGCCTTCGCCAATCACCGTCAGTGCGATCTGGCTCATTGCTTCTGCTTTCTCTTTCGCCGCGTTCACGATCTGAAATAGACATGATCTATTAAACAATTCATGTGAGAATGCCGGCCAAATTCACTCGCAATCCCTTATTTCATTGGAACGGTATGGCACGCAGCTCTATTGTGTATCGGATTAGCCTCAGTTTTCTGTTCTATTTATTTGCGTTCATAAGTTTTCGAACAATCCCAAGGGATGTCATGATACCAATGCGAGTCAAGACCCCAAGTCACTGTCTTGTGAACGAGCTTGATTTTGTTACAGACATTGTAGCTC
>NC_090883.1:40929534-40932034 GCF_036669925.1 Montipora capricornis
GAAAAGCGTCCATACACCACAGCTTAAAGGATCTGTTAACAAAGACGTTTTAACACTTTTAGGGGCGACAACTGTAAGTGCTGTAATATTAAAGCTTACTCTTAAATGAACAATGGACCTTTTAAGATCCAACAAAGTTACAAAAGCAATGACCACAATGACCAGTACTCCCTTGTAGGGTTTGTGTAACATTAATTTACATACTTTGCATAAATGTGTCAGTTAAGGGAAATTGGTGTTGAAATTCACGATGCCTTTTTCAAATGTTCCCGCAGATACAATGTAAGCTACACCCCCAATTTCTAGTGACGATTTTTGGAAAAAAGGTGCAGCTTATCTGTGGGTTTCAATGGTATATTAATTTTGTCTTTTCGAAGAAAATCATTATTACAATATCATTTACATGTATGGTGATACATCCCTCCTGGGTTGTGATACCAATGTTAAGAGGATTAAAGCACCAAAAGAGAAGTTTTTTAAGGAATTTACCAATGCTGGATGAGATGGACATTTTCAAAAAAAAAAATTCTGTATCTGACTTCAGAATCTGAGCACAAATTTGAAACTTTGGTTTCAATTACTAAAATAGCCATACAATGTATAAATTCAAGGAGTTCCTTTCAAGCAGGAACTTATCTTTTGATGTACTCTTGAAATGTCAAGTTAAATAATTATTTTAAGCCTTTAACATTTTTATTAATTTTATTAATAATAATAATTTGTATTACTCTCTGGCTTTGAAACCGTTAGCTGCTTGGACTGGAGAGCTTCTCTTGCTTCTCCTTCTTCTTCAGCCATGAGAAGGCTTTCCCCAAGATCTCTTAAAATTTGACTTGTCGCTCACTTTGGCAAACAAATATTCCCGTTATAAATGAATCTCGTATTTCTGGAGTATGAACTGAACCTGAACTGGGAGATGGGACCAAATTTCTCAAGGTTTTTAAATTCTGTGCTTAGAATCACCATGATATTTGGCTTGTCATCAGGAAACAATCAACACCTCAACACTGGTAGTTCAGAACCTTTTCACGAATCCCTAAAATTTGGCAGTAACGGTAATTTTTTTTGTCAAAATAAATAAGAGACCCATTGGAAGATTATGTCACACAATGTCATCATAAGAAAAATCAAGAGCTTCAAAAATGAGCCTCAAAATTGACAGTGTTAACAATAACTATTCTATCCAATTACCTTGCTGTTCTTAAAGAATTCCAGTATGTCATCTTTGTCTACATCATATGACAAGTTCCCCAGAAATGCTGTATATGGTGGCCCATCTGGTATCTTTGTAGTGTCTACATCAGGACCCCTTGCAGCTCTGGGTGCTGTGGGTAGGGAAGCTCTGTCCATAGCTGCTCGCATTTTGATGCTGGCAGAGGTACCGCCATATGACTCTTCAGGCCAGGAAGTGTCAACTATAAACATTGATTAATGGAAACAAAAAATAATGTTTTAGAAGCACTTTACCCTTAGCACTCGCCATCTCTTTCAAACCTTCCTAAAATAGAAGATATCACATTGAATATACTTACTGTATTTACTCCCATATAAGTCGACCTTTTATGACCTAGAAATCGGCCCAAAAAATTGCCCTTGACTTATACTCGAGTCATAGAGATAGAGCTGGTTTGACCAATCAGATAATTAGCATGACAATTGCCAATAAAAAGCTGCATAAAACTGACTTTACACAATCAGTTCTGATCCTTTACTCAAATATTTCAAACTTGAAATCAGGTTCCTCAATATTCAACAAAATACTGTGACTTTTACCGACCCCATACATGTAGAACAAATATCAAAAAATTTTTGATCCTGTTTCAAGGTCCTAGAATATGGAATTCATTACCGAGCAACATAAAAAGCGCCCGACCTTTAGTATATTCAAGCGTGTGATCAAACCATTTTTAAGGGCCAGACAGGATACAACCTAAATACCTTAGTAATTTATATCTATCTTCTTGTCTAAGCACACTTAATATACTTAATATACAAGTCTTTTTCTTTATTTTTAAATGCCGCCTAGTATTTAAATTGCCCGTGGGGGAAAATCTCGATTCCTCATAAGCTTTGCTTTCTCGGAGATTTCCCCGCCACCGTCACTCCTCCCAAGAAATGTACAAATTTTAAATTCAATGCTAATTAACCTATTTATTATCGTTTTTATTCTGCTTGTAATTCATTGTGTGTGGCAAGATAATAAAAAAAAATAAAAATAAAATAAATTAAATTTTGTGTTTGATGACCTCGGTTGGGCATAGACTTGCCACAAGTCGACCTCACGATAACCCCAGAACAAAATGTTTCGGCGAGCGAATCGTGATTTTTCGTACGCGAAGTAAATGAGCGAGCGACGAAGTCGCGAGAGGTCGACTTGTCTCGCTTGCAAACTTTTCATTTGTGTCTCACGCCAAAAAGGGGATGACGTCATTCGCAAGCCCTGAACTTGATGGTGCAATCCGACGAAAACAGTCGAACATGTTTGTTTCTATGAAATTGA
>NC_090883.1:40934534-40939534 GCF_036669925.1 Montipora capricornis
TTATGTCCTCATTTTATTTACAACAAGACCATTGATTTTATGACCTTGAACGACCGACTACAAAGAACACTAAGATAACTAACCCAACATGAATAGCCCCTTTTAATACGGTCATGTTCCATTTACCGTATTTTACTGATGGGGCAGTAAAATCTCATTTTATTTCAAAAATGATACAAATCCATAATTTATGGTTAACTTTACCAAGAAAACTTTAGGAGAAGATTCAAAGGGACTTCAAACTGTGACTGTAACTGGAAACTGGCAATAACATTATTGAAATTCATGTAAATGTGTGTTTTTTAAGTGCGGGTTATAGACATAAGGGAGAATTGACCCTTGCACTTAGCAGGACAATTTAACCAATTCTCTCTAATTATAGACACCTGAAAAATAATTAGATAATTAGTAGCCTCCCACGCAGGCACTTTTGGAGCTTCATCATTTCATCATGCATTCCTCCCCCATGAGCGTCTGCTGAAACGAGCCACACATTCCTTTCCCTTTGTTCCTTTCCTACACAGGAACCAATCGGTTAAGTGTAGATTGCTCCCCTTCTTTGGATGAATCATGAAAGGGACAAAGCCTTTACAAAATATTCCTCAGAAACATTTTTAACTTTGTTTCCTTGGTGGGGTAAGCATTTGCACTCTCACGAGTGGAAAGTGCTGTGGAAATATATAAATAAAAATATAAATATCAAAGTATTGCTAGTGTATTTGAACTGCACAAGAACAATTCCTTCAAGCACAATGAATGTTTTAAAGCAAACCCTTAACCCATTGACTCCCAGAGGTTCCCCATTGACAAGTAAAATCGTCTGGCGTTAGACAGAGTAAAATATTAAGTCTGGCCGGCTTAGGCCGGTTTGGATGTTAAAGGGTGAATGGGGACATAGTTTTTCAGTGAGCGATTAACCCCTTGACTCCCGGGGGTTCCCCATTGACGAGTAAAATCGTCTGGCATTAGACAGAGTGAAATATTGGCCGGTCTAGGCCGGTTTGGATGTTAAAGGGTTAAATCAGTTCAACTGAAGGACTACAAGAAATGGAATTATTTGAACGAAACGACTCCACTGAAATAGCGAAGAAAGAAAGGGAATGCCACAAATAGGTTTGAAACACACGGGAGCAAAATGTTTCAAGCATATGAATTCTACCATACTCATTCTGTGAAGAGCAGCAAACATCTGAGCCAAAGCATTAAATTTATATGCTGCAGTTTCTCTTTGATAAGAATTCAAGCCAGTTTCTTGCAGTGACCATATGTAAAATTTCTCAGGGTCCAAACTTCCAGAATCTGGAAGTCTGTGGTGATTGGTCTATGAAAAATCCTGCCTCATTTCAGCAGACGCTCGTGGGTGTGGGGGGGGGGGGGGGGGGACACATGACCAACCCTGAGAGTATTGGCATGGGAGCCGATAATTGCTTAAATTGTCCAGCTAAGTGCAAGGTCACTTCTCCCTTACAGATAATTTTATCATCAAACTCACAGTTGGCTTGACAGCTTAGTGCAGCAATCATATGATCAAGGGTTCAACTTGTTTCCCTTTAAAAACTAGATTTTTTTGCAGGCCTCTTTACAACTGCTTCAGTCGCTTTTTTAACTGTGATGACCATTTTCATTGCAAATCATTTCAAGCTATCATGTTATGCTCATGAAAAGTTTGGCATCTTTGTAAGGGCCAGTGAAATATTATTTTGCAGCCAACAAATTAAGAAAAAAATATATTACTTTAAATTCTAGAGTCACCAAATTAACATTACAGAAGGCAATACTGTAATTACACTTCATTCAAAAGGAAGCTACCATCAAACATGTGTTTACACGTCATCCTTCGCAATAAACGCAAAGTGTTGTTTAAATCAAGTATCAGCTCTCAGTGGAGAAACCTACGGGTGGATCGTTATAAAGCATTACCAAAATCCTGTGTAAGATATCAGTGTCCATAAATATTTTATCTAACGACGTTGAAGTTATGGTTTCATCTACAGACAAATTAATTCAATCATTAATTCTTCGTCGAAAACATCGACACTATGGCCATAACAACAAAGCAAAGGGCTTGATTATAACCACTCAAGCTTTGGGGTTTGTTCCAGCAAGGGAAATATTCCAACATACTCATGCTAGGAAGAAATCTTAAAGTTACCAAGATCAGCGGTTTTACAACTCGCAAAGGATAACAAAGCTCTTTGAAACGATATCCTGTTGCGTAAACGAGGTTAAAATCGCAAAGATTTCTTGAAGATCAAACCCTTTAAGTACAGTATCAGATTCAAGAACCTGCATGTGTTTTATCCGCCGTAAAAATAACAAGTCAAAATGATCGTTCTTCATTCGTACGTTAAATAATGAACCAATCGATCGTTGCGTAGTGAAAACTTCACGACCCTCCAGGACGCATATTTTTTAAACAACAAGTATTGAAATTCAAATATCCATACCTTCAGTGCTAAGGTTCTCACTTTCGTCGGCCCAATTCGCTGATCTTGCCGAGAAAACAGGTGCATGGTTAACTGAAGATGATCCATTCTCGCTTTCTTTCGCCAAGAACTCATTCAAGGCCAAAGTCTTCCCCTTTTTCTTTTTGGCCTTTTTAGCTACGACAATAAAAGAGGTATATTACTGCACAGAAAAAGCAAAGGATTGGTTTCTTTAACAAATCCATTGAAAATCAACGCAAAGTCACGAAAGAAATCGAAGAAAACGGAGAAACGAATAGATAAAGACGATCACCTGTTTCCGCCATCTTGGACAACAACGTGTCAAAGTCCCGGATACTGTTCCCCATGAAGTTCGCGCCAACTAACACCGCGGTCAAACGTCTGAGCATGCGCGAGAAATTGAATTGGCGGCAACTCTGTCTATTTCAAAACACTGGCAGAGAAGGGAATAATTAAAATTGGGGATGTAATCGCCGATAACAATAAACTTATTGTTAAAAATAATGACAGGCTGAGGGAGCTAAACATTTCGCCACTTGATGACTTCTTGCTTTAACTGATGCTTTACCACTTGAATGGCGTGAAGGTTAAAAAAACAATTTCCTACGTAGAGGATGATAATCAAGACAGCGGCTTCCAAAATTGCTATAAGGAAATTCGAAATAGAACTATCACTCCACCAACTGCTCAGCTGAAATTTAACACTAAATTTGTTGATGATGTCTTAGAATGGAAGGAGATTTACAGCTTACCTTTTTGAATTTCAGTACAAATTGCTCAACAGATGTCTGGTAACAAATGCGTTTTTGTTCAAAGTTGGACTTGCATCAACTCCAGCATGTTCTTTTTGTGGAGATAACGGGACGAATCCCTCGAGTACCTTATTACATCTTGTCATTAGTCAAAAAATCTTTGGGCTGAAGTGATAAAATGATTTGATAAACAAGGGATTGAAATCGCTCATCTCTCCGATAAAGATATAATGCTTGGTATTGTAAGGTGTGACGATGAATTATTTGTAAACCACGTTATATTAGTTGCCAAACAGTACTTATATTATTGTAGACAAAAAAGTTTTTCACCTTCAATTAGAGTGTTAGATTCCAAAATTAAAATGATTTACCAACTTGAAACAATTATAGCCAAATCTAATAATATAATGTCAGCTCACAATATAAAATGGGGCAAATACAAAGTACAATAATGTGCTTTGGTACCACTGCTGTACGTATATGTGAGAAAAAATTGTTTACAATGTAAAAAAGATGAAGCGGTGTATGTGTATGTGGGTGTGAATGTAGTGAGTGTAAGTGAGTGTAGTAGGGTAGTAAGTGAGAGTAGTGTGTAGTAAAATTGTATGTAAAACTGGAAATCAATAAATATCATTAAAATAAAAATATATATATGCGCGAGAAATTGCAGGAACATAAAACAGCGTTTGTCCTCAGCAAGTATCAAATTTCTGTGGCTTAGACAAATCCACGATCCCTCCGGTGTATCTTCAGCTCTCGACAACGCTTTATCGACCCTCCTGAGCTGCTGTTCTCAAGACTTTTTTCCTGTCCGCGTTCTCGCTTCCTTATACATCTTCTTCCAGTGGTCACGCTCAGTGACAAAGACAGTAAACAAATCGCAGCGGCTACAAGCTTTCGCATGTCGACACTTTTAACACTAAGAACTTTTTTAGTGAAGGTCAAAAAATTTAGTGAACTCGGAGAATAAAGAAAATTTATCAAACTATCGACTGTTAAAAAGAAAACCTTCCGTTTGCAGTACTTCGCTTCACTTTAGCAAATTAATCTTTGTCATTCAATTTTTTTTTCGCGTAACAACGGTTCTGCAATGTTTTCAATGAAATTTGCGCGGGAAATTTTCGTGGCCGGCGACCGGGTACGAGTGCACTGCGCATGCTCTTGCGTTTGACCGCGGTTAAGCGCCAACTGAAATGGTACGTGGAGACTAGGGAGGGGAGGGGTAAAATATCAAAATACTTTTGTTCTTGGGCCATCGTAGTTTGATCAAAAATAAGACACAAACAGCAGTGATAAACATATTGAACTTTTTCATTTTGATAATGACTTGACGTTTCGTATGTGCTCTACATACATTTTCAAAAGTAACCGTTGAAATTTAAAACAGCTATTTATATATAACAAATCGGATGAGGGGACTGGAACCTAGATTATATATTTTACTGTTAAGAATTGTTAAGAATACTGTTAAGTGTTCGCTTAATCTAGGTTCCAGTCCCCTCATCCGATTTGTTATATATAAATAGCTGTTTTAAATTTCAACAGTTACTTTTGAAAATGTATGTAGAGCACATACGAAACGTCAAGTCATTATCAAAATGAAAAAGTTCAATATGTTTATCACTGCTGTTTGTGTCTTATTTTTGGTAAGGGACTGCGCAATAATTATCAGGAGGGGGGGCCCTAAAACCAGAGGGGGGGGCCTTAAGTTAAAATAATGGAAAGGAGGGGGGGGGCTCTACATTAGATTTCTCAAGTAAGTTGAGGGGGGGTCTTAATTAATTTCACAAATTCGATAATG
>NC_090883.1:40944534-40949534 GCF_036669925.1 Montipora capricornis
ACAGAGAAGGGAACGACAGGTTCAGCCTCTACAATCTTGGATAAATTAAATGGCAAATGAGAGCACCCCTCCTCCCAAAATCAATGATGCATGGGAAAATGGAGCGTTATGGCTTTCGCGCGGCTTCATCTGGCATTTCTGTTACATTTTATGAATAATGTGCCCGTTGTCTGGCATTTCTGTTCCATTTAATTCTGTCCAAGGTTGTAGGTCCTATGGATTTGTGAATTTCTGTTAGGTTATTTTTAGGTTATAAACAAACGGAACTGTGTTATTAATGTTCTTTTTTGCGACGGAGACGCTATTACCCAATGAACTGTTGTCCCATTAAGTTCACGTGACGACACCTAGCAGCGGACGTTAAGGGAAACCGACTTTTGCCCAAAGATCCCCTCTCTGTTTCTTTCTTTTCTCTTGTTAAGAGGCAATTTTCCATTAATCTGACATGCAGCCAAAAGATCCTCAGTTTCGAGGGACATTTTCGTTTCCGAAACATGCTATATATTTAAAGTGGAAATTAGAAATTTTTAACGACAAGTCTTCACTCTCCGTGCCACTTACACGCACAAGACTATTTTTTGCGCTGAAGAATTTAAAGTACTACGCCTGGGATTTCCCCTACACGGGTGGCTAATACTTTCTTTCAAAATTACAAGCTTATGGTATTCAGGTTTCCATTAACCAATGGTTCTCTTCTAATTTAAAGAACCGAACCCAAACGTGCCTAATAAACGGTAATAAATCGTCCAAAAGGTTCCTTCGCAGTGGTGTTCCACAGGTAACGATTCTGGGGCCCCTTCTATAAATGTATAAATGATCTGCCTAATTGTCTCCAGCATTCCCAACCAAGGATGTACGCCGATGATACTAGTATTACTTTTCCTGTGAGGCTTGCAGCCAACAAACTAACTTTAAATAAGACGGAATTCCTGCAGATTTGTTCTAAGCAAAGGTTATTATTACATTTTACAGCAAATCCCATTGCCACAATCAACCAGTTTCCGATAAAGCAAGTCTCGACTGTGAAATCCTTAGGTGTACATATTGACGAAAATCTTACTTGGGAGTGTCATATCAACGAGCTTTCTAGAAAGGTTGCTTCTGGTATAAGCGCCATTAAACGTGTTAGGTACTCGGTCCCATATAAGACTCTACTTCCATTTACAATTCACTAGTCCAACCATATCTCGATTACTGTGGCTCGGTGTGGGGATCCTGTTAGAAGAATCTTTCTCAAAAGTTACAAAAATTGCAAAACCGAGCTGCACACGTCATAACGTATTCAAATTACGATCGTAGTACTGATGAACTGTTGCGGATGGTAAACTGGGTTAAACCAGACCGTCAACGCCTTGTTAATAAATCAATTTTGATGTATAAGGTTGTAAATAATATGGTACCGGACTATCTTAGTTCGTACTTTGTCTTTCGTTCTGATACTTGCCATCCTTCAGCCCCGCACTGATTACTGTAAAAGAAGTTTGTCCTATAGCGGAGCTGTATCGTGGAATAGTCTGCCCTTGGATATTCGTCGACAGTCGCTCTCTCTTAATGAATTTAAATCTAAGTTGAAGAACTACCATTTTAATAGTAGTCTTATGTAAGTTCTCATTTTGCTTTTATACACGGCTTCCTTGTAAAGCAGGTTTTTATCATTTCTTTTATTGTAGTATTTGTAATTTAATTTAGCTAGATAGTTAGATTTCTTTAATTCATTATTGTCAAGTCCTGAAGGAAATACCGTGTCTAAATAAAGATTTCACCTTACCTTTACCTTACACCAAGCCCGGGGGGGACTCCCATACAAAAAGGGGAGAGATGCTCGTCGGAAATTCTAAATTAACCCCCTAAAGGAGACCAATCTGGGCTTGGCCCATACTTTTTCTGACCCCTAAAGTAAAGATACACTTCTATATTTCTTCGCGCGCAACCCTAAAGAAGACCTTCGCGGCTACATATGATGGCGTTTTGCCCAGAACACCCTAAGTGAGACCAAAACCAGAAATTTACACCCCTAAGCGAGACGACGAGCATCCCTCCCCTTTTTATATGGGAGTTCTTCCCCCACCCCCCTCCCCCCCGACACCAACCATGAGCAGTCGTGGACAGATTTCAACAGACAGCGAGAAAAAGAGAATCCTTTTCATGGTTGGTAGGACAGATAACTCAGGAATGAAAAAAAGCTTCAATTCAAAATAGATCATTTATTACGCAAACAACTTCAGGAAACCAATACAAGATGCGTGCGTGATTTTTCAAAGGTTGATATTCTATATCTGAACGCTTTAGTTTAAAGCCCATATATTCAACTAAATATCCAGGGCTTGGAAAGTATGTTCAAAAAGTGGCACCGTGAATATTACAATATGATTTGCATTGATACACTTCAAATGAAACCCAATATTTTACCTAGAATATGCCTCTTTCAAGGTGACTTTTACTTATAAATCTTTTTTTAAGAAACAAGAGTATTAAGATATAAATATATTTAATAATTGGATCTTAAACATTAAGTTCTCTTAAAATATACCCTTAATATTTTGTTTTAAACCTTTCATCTCAAAAGAAGCCAACTTACAGAGCTAACGGCAGATGATTTTATTGGTCGATGGGGGCTGTCTTAAAAAGCTGACAAGATTAATTGGTTGCCATCCTGTATTTAAAACGTGCCAATATTTTCTCTATTTTTACTTCAACTTGGTTAGCTGTCATCCTCGCTCAAATCATTACGTGATACTTGTACCATGCAGAATAAACGCTTCGAAGTAAACCTGCAGAAAAAAAATCAAATGTAACATCCTGCTTTTGAAGTCAAGATAAGACAGACACTTCTGGCCCAGAGACGCAAACGACAACGATGTTGATGATGATGACGATGTTATGGCAAAACAAAAGTGATGTCAAAATACACGAAAAACGTAGACACTTAATAATTCATACCTTGAAAATGAGTTGTCGAAAACCAGGATATAGACTCCGGGAGATACATCTTGTATTTCACCATTTACTGCTTCCAAATGACAGTTGTATTGAGATGACGGCACAACAGTCTTAAAAACAAAAATAAATAAATAAATAAATAAATAAATAAATAAATGACTAATGGAGAAATCGGTTAGGTGTACAGGGATGGCGCAGTGGTGAGAGCACTCGCCTCCCACCAATGTGGCCCGGGTTCGATTCCCAGACTCGGCGTCATATGGGGGTTGAGTTTGTTGGTTCTCCACTCTGCACTGAGGGGTTTTTCTCCGCGTACTCCGGTTTTCCCCTCTCCTCAAAAACCAAAAATTTGATTTGATCTGAATTGTGTTGATTTGTTAATTTCAATTTACAGTGTCCTCAATTAGTGCTCCAGCACTAGAACGTCTAGACACTTTCTTGAAGTACTGACCCGATCCTGTATTCAAAGTTTTACAAGAGGCATTAATATAGGGGGCAAATAAACGTGCTGGTATTTTTCCATGTTCTAACTATAAGATTCCGTTACCACACATTCATGATCCTTCTTTGTCTCTGACAGCTTAAAAGCAACTCCAAAACGAATGCTCTAAAAAAACCAACAACAACAAAACGCAACTAAGTTTTAACAGGCATTGTCTCCAAGGTTAAAGTCAAAATCCACTCAACCTAAACTTGAAACACCGGTAACAATTGAATCAAGAAATACGAAAAGAAACAAACAAACAAAACCACAAAAAACAAACCACAAAATTGTGGAAAGGTCAAAACGTCGATCGGACTTTTTTCACCGATTCAACTCATCCCCATTTTGGTCATGTGCGAATAGTCTCTTTTCAGTAAGATAGTCGAGAGAGTTTTCGCTGCTTTATTAGAGCTTAAAAGCACGAATTGAGCTTTTCTTCTCTTGTACTTGGATTGAAAACACAACACATTTGTATCGTTGAGTATCTTTCACCACTGAAGACGATAACTTTAAAACTGTGGGAGAAACTACTTTTCCTGGCATGCCAAACTCGTTTCCAGGACCTCTCCCGGGGCGGGAGAATTAAAGGGAACAAGGCTGCTTGCACGCGAAATAATCACTTCCGGTTTCCGTCCGTCGCTCAAGAACGTCTCGTGTTCATGTTCCATATTGTTGCTTCTAACGACCTAAAACTTCCCTTAGATTTTTAATTTGTTCATTGAATAATGGAAGACTGGTGGCTATTGCTTCGTTTTGGGGTCTTGGCGAAATTTACAAATTAGATTTGTTACCTTTTTTTCAGTGCTAAATTTCCAAGACAGCGTCACCCTTGGCGTCGCCACTAAAACTTGGATCAAATGACGTTTCCCTGGGGGAATGGTCACGTGCCAAAATGGACCAGGCTCCTCATTAAGCGAGGGTATAACCAAATCTTCTCTAATGTCTGATCCCTTCACCTCCACTTGAGTTTCAAGTCCCTCGGACGTATCTTCCTCGTCTGCGTTTACAAATTCATATTCTCCGTCCTCTTGTCCTTCTTCATTTTTGTCGTCTTTTTGGAAAGTGGGGTTTTCATTTGATTTCGCGTGTTCTAATTTCGTTTTTGTTACTGATTTCAGGGTGGTGTATTTATGTTCCCTGCTGCTTGTGTCACTACTCCTTCGATCCTTTGCATTAGTTGGGTTATTCCTGGTGGATCTGGACTGAGAAGGCTCCAGCTGATCGCTTTGAGAGGTGTTAGGACCTAAAAAAGAATTCAAGAAACCAGTTTTCGTGTCACGTAATAGGACAAGCACACTAGTCCAAGCGCATGGGTGACCATTTGTTTCTATGGCCCAAAACACCTTGGACAATACCCATGATCGAATATTGAATTAAGCGCAGCGTTCCAAATACCACGCCCAGGACTGGATACAAAATTGGTAGAATACAGTGACAAGGAAAAGTGTTTCCTATCAGACCTCAAGCGCTGACGGACAGCATTTGGATCTAGGCACAAATTTGAAAACGGTTCGCTTTCAGTTATTACGATGAATACAACTGTGCAAATACTTCATCAATGCAAATACCTCATCTC
>NC_090883.1:40964534-40989534 GCF_036669925.1 Montipora capricornis
CAGATAAGAAGTTTTCTTCCTTCTTCTCTTGTGAACTTAATTTACATTGTAAGTCCTGGATAACGATCTGCGCCTCTCTGTTTGCATTTTCTAACTCCTTGATTGTAGCAATCAATTTTGTAAGCTTATTGTTTAACTCTCTATTTTGCTGCTGAACTTCAACCATATTTGTTTCGAGTCTTCTATTTTCAGCACTCTGACTTTCCAATCCTTTTTCTCTATCCAGTAACCGAGTCTTAAGTTCTGACTCCAGCTCTTCAAAAGAACCAAATACCATTCCATTGAGCTTTTCAAAAGACTCTTGAACTCTTTCTAACACAACCTCCTTGGCTTTTAATTCTCCCTGTAGTTCAGCAATTCTCTTGCTGGCCTCTGTTTCCAGTGATTCAAGTTTACTACACTTTTGTTTGAAATCTGAAAGCTTTGTCTCAAATTCTCTGATCGATTCCTCTTTGTGTGTCAATTGAACTTCCTGCTGCTCGCATACAGATGCAAGCTCAGTCTGTTTTTTCTCAGAAACAGTAAGCTTTCTCTCTAATTCAATTGCTGATCTTTGTGCTTCTTGTGAAGATGCCACAGATACTTTTACTTCTTTTTTAAGCATCTCTATTTCTGCTTCTCTTTCACTCAATGCTTTTTCTGCAGTACTTAACTTCAAAGAAAGCTCCCGCAGTTTTGTATCTGCCCCCTCAGATGCCCCTTTCATTAAATTGCTATATTTTTCATGAACCTGTTTAATTTTCAATTCAAATTCTTGAGAAGCAAATTTTCTATCATCCTGTGCTTGTTTCAGGTCATTGCAAGCCTTGGACAGTCGAGATTCCTGGTCGGCTTTCCATTTAAGAATCTTCTGATGTAAATGTGAGATCTCCAGTGTCATTCCACTAATTGTAGGAGGTTCTGCCAATGCTGTATCAGTGATGGAACCACTATTTGTTTGATCTTTCAGTTCATGAGAGTTCTCATCAGCAAAAATTGCTCTGAGTTCAGAAACTTCAGATGACAGGCCAACCAATGGTTCTGGCCTCTCATTCTGTGAGCATAAAAAACAATCAAACTATTGAGAATCTTTGCAAAGTAAAAATTAGCTTATCATCTCTGACATTGATGTTTCCCAAAAATAAGCACTCCATGTCTAATTAGGAAATGATTTCTTTTTTGCTAACCAACTACCTTGAAGAAATGAAAACATGAAAAATATAATATTGGACTTCCACAGTGGCCAATCAGTCAACAGATGGAATGCTGCCTGCTGGACCAGCAAAACATCTTGCAACCCAGCCAAGAGTCTCTTAAAGGAGAAGTTCTCTTCAAAATGACAATCCTTTTTTTATCGATTAATAGAAAGTTCATGAGGAGAGCAGTGTTTATTAAGCAAAATTTCAATCTTGAAATAGCTTTATAACCTTGTGAAATCCTTGTTAAAAATTAATACACACATGCAGGCAGCCATCTTCGATTACACGTGACGTCATTGAGGTCAACCTCAAGTTTTGCGGGGAGCTTGAACACACAAAGCTGTTGAGATTCCTCTTCGTATTCCAGTAATGCCTTTTTGTTCACCAACATAAGTAGCTCAAATAGGTCAGACAGACAAAACACCATTTATGTTGTTCACTTTTTCGAGAGAAAAGTGGGATCAGCTGATCTCAATGACGTCACATATAATCCAAGATGGCAGCCTACATGTGGGTATTTTTAACAAGGATTTCACAAGGTTAGAAAGCTATTTCAAGATTGAAATTTTGCTTATTAAATGCTGTTCTTGTCATGAACTTTTTATTAATCAATAAAAAAGGATTGCCATTTTGGAGTGAACTTCTCCTTCAATCTAAGCCCCTTTCTAACTAATTTTATTGACAGAACAAAAACAGTGGGTTGGACAGTAAAACAGTAAAACAGTAAAAACGTTTGAATCATGTTACCAGTACTATTAAAACAAATGCTCCAAGTAAACAAATATATTTTAAGATCTCAATGTCTGATTATAGCTGTTATAAAGACCCAACAATATGGAAAATGAGCATACACTTGCGCATTTGGTTGCTGACTGGAAGACAACTGAGCCTGTGGGAAGACCACTATGCTCATAGACCAATGAGGTGTCAGATTATGTCTCTCTAAAGTTAATGAAAAAAAGTCTTTAAACCTTCCTATAAAGTGAATTACCCTTAAATCCACACTGGTCATGCTGCTTACACTGCTTCTTCTACCAGATATAGAACCTTGAGCATCACTAAATGATCTCCTAATAAATATGAACCAAAAAGTTACAGTAGAAAATTTTGGAAGCACAGGAAGCAATGATACCTGCGTAATGCAGAAAAACTTGAGGCAACCCTTGAAAGGTATTTTTGAAGTCAAGTATGCCTGACACACGGAACTCTAAAAATCCTTATGGAATAATGATACTTTTGCTCCATTGTTTCAATTAATCATATCTTTATATCTTTATTGATAAGGTAGATGCTGACATTTGCACTATTGATGACATCTTGACCAGACTAAATTAAACTACAAGTGTTAAAGGACCCTCATACAGTACTGTCTACAAAGAAAAGGCCACATACATGTAATTCAGAGTGTTGTGGTCTATCCTATTTCTATTCAACCAGCAAAAAGGGATCTGTTTGGCAGTGATAATCTCAAAATAACGTATGGCAAATGAGGCATCATAAGTGAAACAGCCAAATGTTGAGGGGTGTTTAAATTCTTAATGCTGGGACATGAAGGTACATGAAGGTACCTGTACATGTAGGTGAGTGATTCACATGACCAGAGCTCATCCCACCTTAAGTAATAGCACAGTCAAATAATATTATTATTGAGAGTAATTAGTTACTATCCGCTGAATGAGATTCTAGTTCATCACAGGGTGACACCCCCTTCCCAGCAGTCTGTTGACAGCATCCATTTAAACACCGGCCAGGGTTGAGGGAGAAATGTCTCAAAACACAACCCTGCAGAACCTTGTACACCAGTGTGCATCCTAAAAGAAAGGAGGCCACACCGGGCCCCTAATGAACATCTACAGCACAGATATTGCTAGTTGCTAATTAGTAGTCTACTTATGTCCAGAAATGCACATAGTTTGATGCACACCCAATTTTGATATCTGGAAGTTATGCATAGTGTCCCTTTAAGTCTAAGCATTTGCTACCCCTTTCCAACAATAAGGGTAAGAGTAAGGGCTATTAGCCTCATTTTGTGGTGAGGATAACTGAAGATGTATATCTTTACTAATGAGGACAAGAGTTTGGGGAACACTTTATGACGTTAATTGTCTGTTTTCCCAGATGCCAGTGATGTTGAACTCTGGGAGAAAAGCAAGGGGACACTAAGTGACGCTAATATCAAAATCGTAGTACATTCAATTATGTGCATTTGTGGACATAACTTCAGCACTCTTGCAGTAGTACCTTGAAAATGCTGGCCATGAAATGTCCAATTCCAGGCCAGCACAAGGAAGATCAAACTCAACTTCATTTAATTCATATACTTTGTTGACCAAGGCAGTTGACAATGATGGGTGACAGAGAATTGCTTCTGGTCCATAACCAGCACTGAAATGGTAAAAACAAGAAAATGATTTGATTATAAGAGATTAGAGACAGTCAGTGTTTTGGCCATAATACCACCGGAAATCACATATATTTAAACAAGTCAAACACTCATTCTGGACACATATTTAATACACAGTTATAAGACGCACCCCAAACTTGAGATACCATGTGAGCTTTCACGTGAAAACATGACATCTTCAAATGTGAAAAGATCACCATTGCTATGGTTACATAATAAATCGCACCGTTGTTCTGCGTCAGAACTATATGACCGCTTGAAGATACATAATTTCTCCTCTCGTGTTGAAAAATATTTCACTCGTTTGCTGCGCTCACTCATGAAATATTTTTCAACACTTGAAGAGAAAGTTTGAATCTTTGTGGCCATGTAATATCCTCTATGTAATAAAATAATTTTTTCAGAGTAAACACTCCTTTTTTCATAATGTGCAGTCATCAGTCTAATTTGAAGGATTCCCTGAAATGTTCTTAAATTCATTCTTCGATAATTTAGTTTGCTTGAAGGTACTCAGCTGGTAATTTGTCTTTGAAAGCTTGTTTTATTTTATTTGCTGGCTTGAATAAAAAAAGTTGTAAACAATAATTATTGGGAAAAAGGAATCCTACCTCAAAATGTTTTTTCAAAGCAAAATTCTACCTCAAATGTTTTTTCCTGACCAGACATCTTTGGATTGCATCAGCTAGAGATCCCTTCACCAACGAATAACGAATGAATGCTCTCCCTTTACCTTGAGCTGTCCTGAGCTGGTTGCAAACATTAAAAAAAGGCTATTTGAGAATAAGTTTAAGAATGAGGCTTATTTGTCGCATAACAGAAAATGGTTTTCTTTACCTGAGGAATGGCTTGCACAAATTTCACTCCATCATCCTTTGGAATGCTATCACTTATAAAATTCCAATAGTCCTTTCTAGCACCAAGAAGGGAATACCTTTCTAGAAAATTATTGAATCATTGTATTAATATTGTATCCTAAATAAAAGTCAAGCAGTGTCTGTGAAAGATTGAAGCAAAGACAAAAATATGAAAGATCAATGAGAAATTCAGCCACGGTTAACATTACTTTGGACTGTGAACTTTAATTTTGAATAATCAGGCCAAATTTCAGCTTGCGACAAGGTTTTTACGGACCAGTGAAATTTCCCAAAAATAATGGATCTTTTGGCTCCAAAATATTTCTTTATGAGACCTAATGATTATCAACAATTTCACCCGCAAGTTATTATAACAGCACATTTAACTCTACCAAGTAGGAGATTGTTCTACCTGACTGTAGGCAACCCCTTAAACTCAGAAATGAAAGGGTTGTGTGACGTTCAGTATTATTAAAGAAAGAAAAGCCAACACTGGATTTTTCAAAATTAAAGGTTTTCTGTACAATTATGAAATAACTTTGGCAAAGACTTGTGATTAGTATATTCACAGACAATGACCATGAATAGGCTGCATGATCTGGGAACAACTTCTGTGAAACAAGTCATAGAATTTAGCATTTCAGAATGCACATTTCACTTTTTCAGAACAAGGCAATAATATTAACAATCAGCTTTACAAGATTGAGTAAGATTATGCCAGATGGACCCATGATATGAATCAAGGAAAATGATGGTACCAGCTTTGAGCAATGCCAATAGGGAGTTTAAGAAACCACGACGACTACGGGGACGAAAACTTCACTTCAAAATATATGTTTGAGCTATTCTAAGTATTTCTGGATAATTAAATCTTCTTTACATTATACAATATGTGCGAAGTGTTCTATAATAACTGGATTGGTAGGGACAGATTTCAAGTAAAGAGAGAGAAGTTGAATTTGGTAATTTCACGTAGTAGTTTTGACGAGTACGGAAGAGAAATATTTAAAAATGCGTGCCACACGTGCAACACAATCATTTCTTTCTCTTTTAACCAATAATGTTACCGCTTTTTGGCGTTGTTGTTGCCGTAGGCGTTGCCTCTGCTATGATGAAAGAAATTTTAGTAAATTAAATACAGGGCAAAAAGAGCATTTTTAAGTATTGGTTTCAACACAATGCATTTCCAAGAAAATATCTCATACTTGTGGGTTGAGATATGAGCAATCACATGTTTTGAAATTTTGGCAATACTTGATTCACAGTTACGTCTTTGGTACTTGGTAATGCCTTAGTAAAACCACAGCTCCATGGAAACAAAGGATAGGAGAATCAGCTGATGACCACCCAAAAGCTGACCTTTCTGTTCATGTCTCAACGCTGTCTCCAGCTTGACGCAAAATTTATGAAGTGTTATCTCATCATCTGTCACTGGCTGCTGTGACGTCTGATAAATGCTTCTTAAATCAGTAACGTAAGCTGACAATGAGAAGAAAAAGATAATTTTATAAAGTAATCTACTTGAACCAATGACCAAAAATTTCTAACTCTGGAAGTTTTAATAAAGTTTACTAGACAATTCATAAAAATGGCAAATGTTCCTCAAAGGATAAAATAATTTCAAATTTAAACTTATTAAACATAATCATTTCATTTCACTTGAAATATATTTAGTCTTCTTAACTTTTACAGGAAGTCATGAATCGTGTTGTAATTATTCATTGGCTAATCCGTGAATTTTAAATATTAAACACCTACCTAACTTCAACCACAGATCTGATGTGCGGTATTCTGACAGATGTTTAAAACTTTAAGCCACATCAACGATTTTCCAAGTGTAAGCCAATATTATATTAAGCTTAATTTGATGAACTTAAAACAAGTGAAATTTTGATTGTGATAGTGAGTGGAAATACCTACCGACTATGTCACCGATTAGCCTGGCGGGGTCGGGTATAAATGCATCCGTTGCTGTGGCAGACGTCTCAGACTGAAAAATCGCTAATTTCGTTTAGCGTGATTTCACATGCAAGTTGTCCAAAGTTCTCCATTTTGTGTTGTAAACAAGTCACATGCACTGCAATGTCTCGAGGACTGGGTTCTAGTGGTTTCTTTTTCCCAGGTTTCAATGCGTGCTGATATTTAATCATGGCGAATAATAACTATGCCTGGAATTGCAAATTCCTCATATTTTCGCAGTGTTATTGACCTAAAAACTCGTAGTATTTCTTGAATCATGTCATGTTTCGAAATGCAGTTTGACCAAGAATGAAAAACACTTTTTCCTATACATTTTGGTCCTGAACAAATTTGGGAAAACAGATGGCGAAACCAGATGTTGCAGATTCAAGTGGGAGTCCTCAACCGAGAGAGCAGTCTGCCCCGGAAGCCACTGTTATGTCTGTATTTAAAATGACTAAAGGCTGTGTTATGCTTAAGGTTAAACGTCATGTAAGTGGATTAACTTATTATGAAATCAACAATCTTTACCCAGTAGTAATATTTAAGTCTTGCAGTTGGTTTTGCGATGTTGTATTTGATATAGAAATTATTCATTATATTACAAATCAGGGCCGGGTTGTTTAAAATCTCATACGTGTATGCACCAGTCCCTTTTTTTTAACATGCGTAAGCTCCAATCATTATTGGGGCAACTCAGTCCTGGGCAAATAGAGACATGAAGTAGCTGCTCAATACCCTGCCATGCTTATTCGCCGATCAACTCGAAAATTCAACATCCCGCCCGTCCCTTCCCCCCCCCCCCCCCCCCGGGCAAGCCCTGGGAATTTGAACTTTTGAAGATTGGATCGTTCAAATTCCTGCCCCCTCGGGCCAAAATGGTGTTCAAATGGCCTACCCTATCGTTGGATTTGTCTGTATGTAATATCCAACTAAAAAACAGTCGTTGTCGGCTCCAGTCGTTTTTAATAAAGACCTTTTGAAGACTTTTTTTGTAAAGCCAATCACTTACAAATGCTACCGTAATTTCTGGCCGATTACCCGCGGGTAATGCGTTAATTTTCCAGTAAACCGTGGTTGCTGCGGGTAATAGGAAGGTGTGGGTAATGCGATAATTTTTAAATCTCAGGTAAGAATTTGACAGATTGAAACAAGTTAAAATGAGGATAATTAAACCAACACTTCCTTCAAATCTGTGTGTTGCCTTGTTCGTTGATTCAATCTTTAAAATGATGCTTTATTTGCCGTAGTCTTTGTAAAACCGCTCGATGAAAGCCGAAGCAAATTGAATGAAAAACAATAATCTTTCCCTTCGACCATGTCACAACTTGTCACCGAATTAAACGTAGATGAGAACGAATTTCTCACTTTAACAAATCCTTTTCAATTTTAAGAAAGAGTTTATCGTGAGACACAATTCAATGCGGAAAAAGTAACAAGATGCGAATGTGTTTATTTTGTGATGCCACAAATTTTTCCGTTCAAAACAAATCTTTTACGATCTTATCTTATTACGTATTCTATCGAGTCTTAGCGTTAATACATTGGATATTTAGGTCGTTTTAACAAGACAAACCAGAAATGACTAAGGAGAGTGTTTAAGGCTGCATTATTAAAAGCCAATTCTTAGCAGAAAATGCTAACGATCTTCTGCTTTGTAAACAACAACATGGAATATTCACGGCTCCAAGTTTGTGATTTCTTGTCCCGGAAATACAGTAGCAAGATTTTTTCGGTTTTGGGGTGCGGGTAATAGGCCAGTGCGGGTAACCTGTTGAACGTTTTTTCCCCTTGTGACAAAAGTAGACCGCTGCGGGTAATCGTCCGGAAATTACGGTATACAGCTATTTTGAGAAAGGCTGGCAGACAAAGTGCACGCGACAATCCTGAAAGGTATTGTGGGTGATTTTAAGTGCACTGTTTTTCAAAGAAATTTAAACGAATCGTACGGGAGGCCACTGATATATGTTTGCGAGTGCTGAAGGAAAGTAACAAAAGTAGGTTCGACAGCTACAGTCGTTAGCAACAGTGTATTGATCATATCTCATATTACCTTTCGGGATTGTCGCGTGCACTTTATTCTAGACAAACTTTCTCGAAATAGCTATATCTCTTCCTTTAAACTATTCCATCTCGTCCAAACACGTGTTTTAAAGCTGTTAGCGACTTCGGCGCCAGAAAAAAAAAACTAACACTTCCGGTTCAATTTTCCCCACCCCACACAGGCACAGGTCAAATTTCCCACACTCTCTGGGCACAGAAGATAGTCAAATGTCCAGGGTTTGCCTGGGGGGAGGGGGGGGGGGGGGGGGGTGTTGTTTTGTCGATTTGTTCGGCGCATTATTGGCAGTGAATTTGATACTGCATTTTTTGTTGTTATCCTGTGACATGCAAATACATTTTTTAATTCACTTAGGGTACTCCACAGTTCAAGAAATTTGTGTTAACCAGAGGTAAGCTTTTTTGTGAGGTCAAAAATTGAACTACAGCAGGAAATTCACATTACCATTATTCTACTAGTTTTGTTAACTTTCTATGTTAATCCTCAACTAAGTTTTGTTTTTTTCTGATTTGCTGTAGATATTTCACAAATTCAGTGGGGATCACCGCGAAAAACAGGAGACAAATCTGGTGGGTTATGAAAGTGAAAATTGTTTGTTTGCAGTCTTTTAACAACTGATAAGCTGATAACAATTAACCATTTTTTGCCAACTTAAAAGCAATTTTTCAGTTTCTTCAAAATGCCTCATTGTCTTTCTTACATAGTACACATTCAACTGAGGAAAACATAATTATTTGCTAGTGGGCTAAAATCTTGAGAAAAGAGAGATGAAAATGATCAAAATGAAGTGATTTGTATTCATTCAAAAAAAGAAGATTGAGGCAATTTCTCTGTGGATTGGAAGAAGTTTTCACTAGACAGTGTAATCACGACTTAGGGTGCTTTCCATTTAACACAACTGGTTGGCCTACTAGGCATTTGGAAGAACTAACTCTACAAAACCTTCCAATCTTGGTAGAGTTGGTTCTTCCAAATGCCTGGTCTGGCCAGTCAGTTCTGTCCAATCGAAAGCCCTTCGGGAGCTTCTCCAAATTTCGGAAGGTCAAATTTCCGATTGTTCGGAAGTCATATCGGAAACTTGAGCCCAACTTTTCCGATGAAGTCGGAAGATTAAACACTGTCCATCAGAATGAGTGGCATCGGGACTTCCGATAGATAAAAAATATTGGTCTCCCGATTGGACTTGATCAAACATCCTATTGGCACGATGCACTGAATTTTGAAACATGAACTGCTTCTTGAAGTCTGTGTCATGCGAGATCTACGACCCCATCAGGAATATATGAAATTGCCGTCCAGATGAAAAGGATGCTTAACTAACTAGTCAGCATTTCAAGGGTGTTTATGTTTAAATCGTGTTTAAATTGTTTGAAACATGTTTGAAACGTTGCTGTTTGGATGGAGTTTGCAAATCTGTAGAAGGTGTTTATCAGTGTTTGAAAAACAATCCTGTGTTACATCTGTCAACAACTCACATTATCATGACTGCAGAAGTAAATTCCTACATGTATGAAAAGGTCGCTGCACCTTTAGGGCACTTTAGGGAAAATGCGATCGTCAGAATCATCTATGCACTGTTTTGTGCTTCCAGTTGCATTGAGTTATCTTTGAAAATTATTGACTCGCACCGGTGCATCGAGCGATATCGATCGAAGAACCAACAGTTATTCTTTTTTAATACCATACGAAATCGACTAAAATGATAAGTTCAAAACGTTTTTGCATGTTCAGATTCTTTATGGAATATTAAAGAGTGAGAAACGTTTAATGGTCGAACGCTTACGGGCTGTATTTTTGAACAAAAACCCATTTGTGGGAACACATGTCACGATAGCTTCAAAACGTGTGACAGGCATCATGGTTTTTTCAGTTGAGTAGCAGTTCATGCAAGCTGGTAATTTTGGCGGTCCATTTTAGAATGTCAAATATCACGAAATTTAAACTGTTTTCCGAAACTTCGAGAGCCCTAAAATATTAAAACTGTGCAGCAGAAACGGTTTAATACGCCGTTGTTTTGTCTCTCGCTGACTGATACGTTCAAAGGTCAATGTTGGGATGCGGCCGCACAGCAAACGACCGAAATGTGTTTCACGGTGTATTAAACTGGCACAGATAGTTGTTTTTCAAACATTACATTAAAGAATTGGCAAGTACATGTAAATCAACGGACGTGTTGCGCTTCACCTTTAAGATTGGTTTCCAAGAAGGCATTTAGAGTCATATATAAACGCTTGAAATCAGTCATTTTTGTTGTTGTTGAGATGTTGAAGTTGAAAATAGAAACAACAGGAGCATAAATTGGAAAAATGTGTGCACACAAAGATTGCGATCTGCGAGATCGAAGGTCCGTATGCTTATACTAAATCCACTCATTTACAAAAACATTGCATGCCGATATATAACTCTAGATTGATGTCTGATTGATGTCCGGTTTTATCAGAAGTTTGAAACCTCAAATCGGAAATTCTTGAGTCAGACACAAGCAGCTATCGGAATCGGAATTTAAATGCTGATAGCGAAATCGGTACCCAAAATTTTCGATATTAATTTGGAGAAGCTCCCTTAAACACACTTCGAGGATAATATATACATGTACTCCTCCAGAAGAATGAGAGGGTTTATCATGTTAGTGTTCCTTTAAATTTTTGTATTTTTCTTTGCAAACTAATGGGTCTTGCCAGCCAGTTCCAGTATTGTGGTAAAAAACAAATCGAAAGTGGTTCAGTGTTGTCTGTACTCTTATCGACAACGATATTCGTCATCACAGTGGTCAGAGTGTTGTGGACTCACGAGGCACATCCACAACAAACTTTGACCACTGTGATGTTGAATATCATTGTCGATAAGAGTACAGACAAAGCTGAACCACTTTCGATTTGTTTTTTACCACAATATTCAACGCCAAGGAAAGTTTTTATTTCAGAGCGTGACCAAAATCATGACACGAAGAAAGAGCAAGCGTTGTCTATAACTTTCTCGCAATATGATTGGTTTATTTCCCAAAATGGGTGTTCCTGATTGGGCATTACATTGCATGACAAATTGACGCGAGCATGATGCATACAGCGTTGTCTAGACTCTTATCGACAACGGCAAATTAGCCAATCACATTGAAAGATTACAAGCAATTGTGGTAAAAACCCATTTATACATGTATACCTGAGTGAAAAGAGACAGCATAGAGCACAACTTGTTATCTTAGGTAACTGTCGGCACTTTTACTTTAGCATCAGACTACAAAGCAAGAGGTTGCAGTTCCAACCCTGGCCTGACCAACAAAATACAATGTAATTGAAAAGAAGGTTCTGCCCTTCCCGTTACCCCTACTCAGATAAGGACCACAGACTGCAGGTCCTGTGTTACGACACTTGGAAACCACACTGTTGGTGAAGAGTGGGTACCAGTATGCCAGCATTTGGTTGGCCTGGCTTTGAATCACTGGGAGGCCTTTTGAAGGAATGACACCACAAAAGAAAATACAGGCAGAAGTCTGGCTATTATTGAAGAGATATGGTGTTTCCAATCACTACAGCCAACCAGACCTTGAACTAATGACACTAAACTTGAAAGTCAGATGCCATAAGGACTTAAGCACACACTTCCACTGAAACTTTTTCTGTAATACAGTGTATGCTATCAGCCCCTTCATGTTGATGCTATTAATGTAAATAATAATTATAATAATAATAATTATTATTATTATAACATCAATGTTTGGTTTTATTTAGTGTTAATATCTCAAATGACTCAGCTCACGAAAGGACAGAAATCAAAGGTATTCCAGAGTTGTCCTGTTCCACAGAAGGAGGTATGCATTTGAATGGGAATTATCAAAATATTATGCTTCAATAAGGCATTTGCTGCTCCAATGCTTCCTTAAGCTGATCTCTGACTTATTTTATCCATTGAAAAAGGATTAATAATAATATTCTCTTTAACTGAATGCCTCTCTTTAACTTATTATTTTAGAGTTTCAAAGGCCAACGACAAAAACACCTTAGTTCAGTTGTGGGGATTGATTGAATACCACTCACTTGTGCACTGGGAAAAAACTATGATATAGACTTATGATCTTCAAAATATGTAACCTGAATTCGTCTTTGATTGCCCTTAAAAATAACTGTCCAAAATAATGCTTGCCAAAAAAACTGACAAGCTTTATTGATGAGCCAACTGAATCTTTCAAAGGCTTTTTTGTAAATTTATAGCAATCAAAGTGACTGCATCGACAACCAATTATTTTTTCTATTTTAAGTCTATCTCATTCTCTGTGATGTACAAGATAGGCCGCACTACACATACATTGGATATTGTTTGTATGGATAAACAACAGTTTGAAGTTTGGATCAATGGACTACAGGTAACTACAAAGTCAAATGTACAGTTACGATAAGAGATTTGTTTGATTGTCAGTGAAAATTCAGCTGTTCTTATCTTTTAGTTATTTGTATTTGTCTATTACTGGTATTATGTACATTGTATGCTTTTATATTAGGCTCTGATGAATGGTTTTAATGACAGAAACTCCATTGATTGTTTGTACAAAAGTGACGAGGTTGACTTTAATGCACCTCAAGGACCAGAAGAGGTGTGTTGGTGATAAAAATAATTATTATACTGTGTTGTATGTTAGAGCATGCCAACCATGACTTTCAAAAAATTATTTCAATGATCAAAAGTTGTTGTTGCCTTGCTCTCAAGAATTTGCACTGAACATCATGTTTTTCTTTTCATTTGTAAGTGCTTGAGTAACTTGTTTATACATTCTTTCAATTACAGTATTTTATAGCGGTCTACCAGCACAATGTTGAAATACTGGGTTTCTAGATACAATGTAACACAGTACTTAGAGTGTTAGGCTGTAGGGGTCTTTGGACCTTGACATGTTTTTTGGATTATAATTTAGGTACTGGTAAGTCTCTGAGAGATCTTGAATAAATTTAAAAGGTCTTCCAGTTTAAGAATCTGAACAGGACAATAGAAGGTGTTTTTGTCAGTAGTGTGTTCACATTTATTTTTATAATAAAAATATAAAATGTTCTAGACTATTCTTTATGTGTAATTTACTGTTGTCATTATTATTGTTATTATTTTTATTATAGCTGTATCTTGATTCAAAATGCATTTTTAATGACCACAATAGTTTTTTCTTGACAGATTTCTTTGACTGTGTTTGGTTATGGAGGAAAAGCTGAAAGTGAAGGTAGATGTTACCAAGCAGCTTCATTTTCTGTGCTTAATCTCCTAATACCAACAATAATAATACTATTATATAATTGTCATTTTCAAAGCCTTCCCCTCGAAGCAACTCCTACTCTGCTCAGATCTGAGATCTGTGTTTTCAAGTTGCATTGTAAGAATTACGACTCTGGTGATTAAACACTGTCAATGCAGTTAAATGCAGGTTAACAAAGTTATCAACAAAGAGCGGTAGTGCCCTGGGCCAGTGGATCATCTACATTGTACATGTATGAGCAGTCAAAGGTATTTGGCACTGGTGCGTGCTCATTCAGTTGCTTAACCACATGGCAATTCATCGAACATTTTGCCAGCCACTTTATGCCAGTGTGGTCCAGTTGAGCCCCCCCCCCCCCCCCTTCCCACTTCCCTCCCTACTTCCACTGCTTATCAGTGTGACGAGTGTCTAGATGCCTGGCATGAAAGCATGGTGTAAACCCTGTTTCGACCGCGACGAAATTAGATACGTCATAGCTACTTAATTAGGTTAATCACCGTTAATAACATTAGTACGGCAAGCTTCCTCCCGAAGTCGACATCTGAGGCCATCGGGTATGTAAAATCTGTGGTTCGTTTTCTTTGAACTTTGTTCATATAACCTGATAAACTGTTTATAATCATAGGTTTCGAAAGACTCATCAATAAACAACAGAAAGTCCTTTGAAACGTGGCTATTTTATACCGTTAACGCTTCGGTCGAGGAAACATTCGAAACCCGCTCATCAGCGCGATGGCAGAAGAAGCCAAGAACGTCCGTCGCGTCGCCAAATCAAGATTCACCAGAAAAAGGAACGAACTCCTGAAGTCCATCTCATCAGCCAGCAATCACGAACTCGTGGAAAACAACTACGCTCAATTCCTGGAAGCATGGAACGTCCTGGAAACAAAGCACGATCTCTACGCGATGCTTTTATCAGACGACTCCTAGCTAGACGCCGCAGAAACATGGATCAAAAAAGTACAGGAGGAGATAAACGAAGCGACAAAAGATAAGATTAACTTTATTAACCACATAGCGGACGTGCAAATGAGAGCGCGCGCGGAAACGGAACAAAGGGATAAGGCGAACAAAGAACGCGAGCAAATGGAACGATTCTTTGATCAAGCAATGATCAGACGAGAAACAGCGCGAGCCATATTTGAAACAGCTTGTCAAAGCGCTTCGCACACACTCAGCGCGGACAAAGTCGAGCCGTCTACGGCGAAGAGACTTCAGAAACAGATTGACGAAGCTTTCGCGGAATGCAAACTAGCGAATAGCGCGCTACTCGATTTATCTACGCGAGAATCTGCAGCCAATGAAATTAGATGGCTCCAAGCTACTCAAGCGACGTATAACGAGATGAACGCTAAACTCGAAACACACCTCGTAGGGGAACATGAACGCGAACTGCAGCCGCAGATCAAAGGAGAAAAGAGCAATCACCTACAACTAGAGAAAATCAAAATGCCCCGATTTGAAGGAGAGTTGAGAGAATATCCATCCTTCAAAAGAGACTTCCAGAAACAAGTCATGCCGCACCTTACGGAAGATACATTATCCTACACGTTGCGTTCCTGTCTCGGAAAAGAACCTTTAGCTCACGTAAAGAGCGTCGACGATGACGTTTACGAGATGTGGAAGCGACTCGACGAAAAATACGGGGACCCAGCGAAAGTCACGGACGCGATAATTAATGAGATAAGACGCATAAGATCCATCCGCGAAGGCGACAACAAGCGATTCATAGAGCTGGTAGGAATCATAGAAGATGGATATCGTGACCTTAAGAGACTTGGCTTGGAAGCAGAAATAACCACAACGATCTCAGTAAGCATCATAGAGAGAAAACTCCCTCCAGACGTACGCAGAGAATGGGCTAAACTATTAAGTTCTGACGACAGCACTGTGGACAAAACCAACAAGTTTCCGAGCCTGCTCAAATTTTTACTTACGCAAAAACGCGCTATCGAGTACGACGGTTCTGATCTTCGCGCGCAGGGCCCAGCCATAACGAAGGCAGTTGTCCATTACGCCACAGCGGATGAAAGACACGACAGCCGCAGCCAGAGAATTTACAGCAAGTGCGTCGTTCACGAAAACTCCAATCATCTTACCAAGGATTGTAGAGTATACATCGATAAAACAGTAAGCGAAAGACTGTCAACATTGAAAGAAAAAGGTGCGTGTTTTTCCTGCCTCAGAACCTGTCACCGATCACGCAATTGCCGCTCTAAAAAGGATTGCGGCGTCAATGAATGTAAGAAGAAACATCATCCCACATTACATGAAGAAGATCAGACAGAGACTCCAAGCGCATCCGCAATATCCAGTGCATGCAGCCATGGGGGTAATGAGACCTGCATCCTCCAGTTGCAACAAATAAAAACTTATAGAGGACATGCAAACGTCTTGTGGGACAACGCATCATCCATTAGCCTCATAACCCGCGACAAAGCACGGGAAGAAAGACTGCGCGGAACGCCACTTGAAATCTCTCTCGTGAAGGTGGGAGGGAAGGAAGAGAAGATAAGTTCCAGAAAATACAAATTGCCGCTCATTGACCTCAAGGGCGAAACGACGCTTGTGGAAGTTTGCGAAATAGACAAAATTACCACCGACATTCAAAGTGTTAACATGGATAAGGCACTTGACGCTCTACAGATACAAAGGGGCGACGTGACTCGGCCGAAAGGCGCCGTTGACGTCCTCATTGGGTATGATTACGCAGGCTTCCACCCGGTAAAAGAAAGAAATGTCGAACACCTAATGTTATTGAAGAATCGTTTTGGACGATGTATAGGCGGGACACACCCTTCCATTCGGGAGAAGAACCACAAATCAGCATTCGACGCATGTGCAAACCACCTAAAAGCAGTCAAAATTGACGACTTCTACAATATCGAGAGATTAGGTGTTAGCTGCACGCCGCGCTGCGGAGGCTGCAAATGCGGAAAATGCGCTCCTGGAACCAGCGACTACACTCTGAAAGAAGAAAGGGAGCTCCATCTCATCGAGAAAGGCCTTGAATTTAACGAACAGGAAAAATGCTGGATCGCTGAATATCCCTGGATTCGCGATCCACACGACCTGCCAGATAACAAAAGAGCTGCCTTTGGAAGACTCTTAAGCACCGAGCGAAGATTATTGCGAAATCCCGAACATAGCAGAGTTTATCAAAATCAAGTTGAGGACATGGTAGAACGAGGAGTAGCTAGAAAACTAAGCAAGCAAGAGCTCGAGAATTATAAAGGCCCTATCCACTACATCTCCCACCACGATGTTCTAAAGCCTGATTCGAAATCGACTCCATTGAGGATCGTCTTTAACAGCAGCGAGAACTATATGGGACACGTCCTTAATGAGTACTGGGCAAAGGGTCCCGATCTGTTAAATAATCTTGTAGGAATCCTCGTGCGATTCAGAGAACACGAAATTGGATTCATCGGAGATGTGAAAAAGATGTATCACACCGTGAAGACCAAGATCATAGAGCAACACACGCATCGTTTTCTATGGCGCGACATGAACACAAGCAGGGATCCGGATACGTACGTTATACAAAGAGTTTCATTTGGAGACAAACCCTCGGGTACCATAGCGACCGTAGCCATGAGAAAGACAGCGGAACTATCAAAAGAGAATTATCCACAAGCCGCGAATACCGTAATATCCAACTCGTACATGGATGACATTGTAGACAGTGTACATAGCGACGCACAAGCTAAGCAACTAACTAATGAGATTGAGGCAGTCCTAGTCAAGGACGGATTCAAGATAAAGGGTTGGTTCTATTCGAACGACAAAACAGCAAGCGAAATGGCTTTAGAACCCAACCAGCAAAATTCATCAACCGAGAAAGTACTCGGCGTCATTTGGAGTACAGACAAGGATCAATCCGGTTTAAAGTGGGAATAGACTTAACTCTGACGAAAGCCAAAGGACGCATCAAAGAAAACCCAAATACTGGCAAAATAACGAAGAGGATTATCCTCTCACAGATAAACCGCGTGTATGACCCTCTTGGTCTAGCAGCTCCCGTTACGGTCAGAGCGAAGATTTTGATGCGCCAGCTTTGGGCAACAGAAAAGAAACTCGGCTGGGACGACCCTTTCCCTGAGAAGCAAAGGATTAACTGGCTGGAATTCTTCCAAGATCTGCGCAATATGGATCAAGTTATATTTCCAAGATGCCTCAAACCATCAGGTGCACTCGGTCTGCCGACTCTTATCATATTCAGTGACGGGTCAGGCAACGCTTACGGAGCATGTGCTTACATCAGGTGGACATTACTGGACAACAAAAAAATTAATTTGAAACCAGACTGATCATGTCAAAGAACCGACTCTCGCCAAACAGGAAATTATCGATCGATCGAATTGAACTTTGCGCGGCAGTCTTAAGCAAAAGGCTTAAAAACTTTCTGGACAAAGAATCCCGTTACAAGTTTGCGAAATACTACCATATAGTCGATTCTCAAATAGTGCACGGGATGATCCAAAAGGAATCTTACGGCTACAATACATTCGCCGCTACTCGCATCGGAGAGATACAGGAAAGTACCAATCCCCAAGACTGGTATTGGGTCGAGAGTGATAAAAACATCGCCGATTGGATAACACGAGGTAAGCGACCAAGCGATATCAAAAGCGAAAGCGACTGGCAAAAGGGACCTAGATTTCTACAACTCCCAGACTCAGAATGGCCAATAAGTAAAGTAGTCCATCACCCAGAGTTACCAATGAAAACGGCATTAACAACACTTGCTGCAGAACAGGACTCGCTCGCGAGAAGAATTGATATAAACAGACATTCAAGTTACAACAAACTGTTAAGAGTAACAGCACGTGTATTAGCCATGTACGCAAGAGAACCAGTTAGTCTGAAGAATGCGACAAAGACCCTGACGCCGGACGATATTTCTAAAGCAGAAAGGTTTTGGATCATTGATGCGCAAAGAAAAATGCTTACAAACGTCAAAAAATCTAAATATAAGCGTTTGTGTCCAAAGCGCAGAGAAGATGGAGTAATAGTGGTTGGTCATCGGACCGGCAAATGGGTGCACTTGAGCTACGATAAGAGAGAAGTGATCCTCATTCCTCGTGAGCATCGTTTCTCTAAGCTTTATGCGGAACATATACATCGAAAAGGTCACCATGGCGTGTCGACGACCGTAAGCAAAATTCGATTACGATTTTGGATTCCTCAGATTCATAACATAGTAAAGTCCATTAGATACAACTGCGTCACTTGCAAGAAACTGGACGAAAACCTCAACAAGCAGGTCATGGGACAGCTTCCAGAAGAGAGACTTATGCCCTCACCACCCTGGCATAGTACAGCCATCGACCTTTTCGGACCGTTTAAAATAAGAGACCAGGTAAAGAAGCGAACAATCGGAAAGTGTTATGGGGTATTGTTCAACTGTATGAGCACAAGAGCAGTTCATATTGACTTGGTAGGCGATTACAGTACAGAGGCATTTCTACTTGCGCTGAGACGGTTTACATCCCTCAGAGGATATCCTGCAAAGCTATACTCTGATAACGGTCCGCAGTTGGTAGCAGCTAGTGAAGAACTCCAGAATATGACGAAGAAATGGAACTTAAAAGAACTCGAAACATTTGGAGTGAACGAAGGATTAAAGTGGGAATTCGCATCCGCGGACGCACCATGGCAGAACGGAATATCAGAAGCCCTTATAAAATCGATAAAGCGAGCTATTACTACAGCGATCGGACAGAGCGTTATGACATTTCCAGAACTTCAGACAGTCCTTTACGAAGTATCTAATTTAGTCAACGAGAGGCCGATCGGTCGTCATCCAACTTCACCTGAAGACGGAGCATATCTCTGCCCGAATGACATCTTGTTAGGACGTTCTTCAACAAAGGTTCCTAACGGGCCATTTAATGAAAGCGCAGACCCCACAAAGCGTTTTTACTTCATACAAAACGTTGTTGACACATTCTGGAGCAGATGGACACGAGACTATTTCCCAAGCTTGCTCGTACGCCAGAAATGGCATACTTGTAAACGTGATGTCATGGTCGGCGATATCGTGTTAATTCAAGACAGTAACCAGATAAGGGGGAAATGGAAGCTCGGACGCGTCATAGCAGCTAACCCCGGAAAAGATGGCAAGGTCAGAAAAGTTACAATTCAGTACAAGAATCCAGCGCCGAATGAAAAAGTTGGTATATACAAGGGTCGAGGATATTCAACAATCGAGCGACCTGTACAGCGTCTAATCGTGCTGGTTCCTTTCCACGATGATGAAGATTCAAAGGACATTAAATGAAACTAACTTACGAAATGTAAATTAAGAATTAGGTCAATACCTTCGGGAGGCTGGGAGTGTTTCGACCGCAACGAAATTAGATACGTCATAGCTACTTAATTAGGTTAATCACCGTTAATAACATTAGTACGGCAAGCTTCCTCCCGAAGTCGACATCTGAGGCCATCGGGTATGTAAAATCTGTGGTTCGTTTTCTTTGAACTTTGTTCATATAACCTGATAAACTGTTTATAATCATAGGTTTCGAAAGACTCATCAATAAACAACAGAAAGTCCTTTGAAACGTGGCTATTTTATACCGTCAACGCTTCGGTCGGTTGGGTGGTTCCAGGGATTACTGGCCATGAAAGCATTGCTGACCTCTAGTGGAAGCCCCAGGACATGCATGTATCTGGACATATCCCAGGCACCCAACCTCAATTTATTGGTGATGCCGTTGTCAAGGAATGATAGCATGGTGTAAACCCTATGTCCAGTTGAAACCGGAATTACATTTAAGTACAGTATAGTGGAGCTGGATTTAAGCCTTGAAAAGCTGAGCACAGAATATCACCTTCAGTGTTCATGTTTTAATGTGAGCAAACTATGAACTGTATTCTATTTGTATCCCATGCCAAGATGATACATAAAGTCACTTCCTTTCTGAACTTTTGACTAAGCTGAATGAAATCACTTTGCATGAGCCTAGCAAACCTGGTACCCTGTTTCTGACATGCAATAAATTTATTATCATGGTGCATGTGAAAGTTGAAAGGTTGACTACATGTGCAAATTATCCTGGTCAAAACTGTTGGGAGACAATTCCTGGTTTCCCTTCTCCCCCCGTGACAATGTTGATTTTTCATGGTGTCTGAAGTCAAGAGTAGTTCATCGATCGCACAAATGTTTCAACATTGTCTGGGGGGAAGGGAGGATGTGAAAAAGGCACTGAAAGAAGACCATGCATTGCTCTTATAACGATCGAAGCATGTACAGTAAATTTTCTACTTTCCGGCCAAATTTGACAAGTGTCCCAAAGTTTGTTCAAACTCTGTGTGATTCAGGTGCAATCAGCTTGATTATTATGCGTGGTTCAGTTTGTGGGATGAAAATTTCCCCCATGAGTTGAACTAAATTGCAGTGTCTCACTTAATAAGCTGAAGTGGTACTTACCAGTTATATCTAAAAGACATCTTTGTCTTAATCAGACAGTTGTGATCTGTACACATGGGGTGATGGCACCACTGGAATGCTTGGTCATGGTGAAAATGGTGAGGAGAATGTACCCAGGGTAGTGGATGCCTTGCTGTCAAGAAGCATTTGGACAGTGGCATGTGGAGTCAAACACACAATCTCAGTAACAAGTACTTAAAATTGTTTTTTGCTTTTAAGTTACGTACTCTATGCTATTTGAAAAGATGCCTGAAATTAATCCTTAATTACCCTTGGGCCCATGCCATTACGTACAGTATACTAATCATTTTTAGGGGTCCCTTTGTATTTACCGTGTACAGTATCACCTGCCTTGGGCAAAAGTAAGGATGAGTACTTGTACTGTAGTTGATCCAAAAAGATGACCAGTGAGGATCTTAATCATCTCAACCTTGTTCTTAATCAGTTGGTGGCCAATCCCATGGGTCTTGGTACAGCTTTATTAGTTCAGGGCTGAAAATAATGTCCGGCAGGTCAAATTTTCGACTCGACCGGTCACATTCAACAATCACATTGAAATAAATGAAAGTTTCCACGCTCATCTGCTGTTTGCTGTGAGTAAAAGTAACATTCAATTTCATCTTGCCAAAATCCACATTGTCAAACTCTAACGTGGTATTAAAGTAGAACCAATGTTTGATCCTTGTTTACAAGATTCGTAACTCTTGACATACACCAGGGTTACTTCTAGTCTCAGAATACCTTAAAACCAAGGTCTTGGAAAGTTTGAGGCAATGCAGAACCGGAAGAGAAGTACATTTTTGTGTTTGACCACTGTGGAGGTGCGTACAACACAGTACAGTACATACAACACAGTACAGTACATACAGTTAGTGGATTCCTTCAATTATGTAGAACGATCAGTGAATTTCTGGTACCAGTACTATTTGAAGCGTATACAAACAACTGTTCTTTGCGAACCAATTTGCCTTCTGAAAGCAATTGTGACGTCTTACGCAGTATACATGTTTGTGTCACAAAAATAAATCACTTTTCACCGACAACATTATAACACGCATACATTTTCGGCCACTTTTGGGAGGTACAAAATTCATGTAAGCAATATTGCTCTATCAATTCACCCATTCAATTGCAAAACACTCAAAGTTTACATCAGTGTTATATTAAAACAGGTGATTGCTTAATCGGTGAGGGGTAATAATGTGTATTAAATTAGGCAAAAAATTCCTTTTTGTTTTTATATTTAAGTGGCCACAAACAAAGTATGACCGGCCGACATGCATCTGTTATTTTCAGCCCTGTGAGTAAGGAAATTTATCAAGATACCCAAAACAAAAATTATTATTGTGTTGGGGTTTCTTCATTCTCTCCAGCATACTTGTAGACCTCCCTCAACTTAAAAATATAATTAAATTTAATGTTTCATTTCCAGAGGAAGGTGAAGTGTTTTCTTGGGGATCAGGAGATGGAGGAAAGCTCGGGCAAGGGCACCTTCGGGACAGATCAACGCCGCTCAGAATTGCTGAACTGAAGGACAAAAAAGTCACTAAAGTTGCATGTCATGAGTTGCACTCCGCAGCTATCTGTGGTAAGTTAATTGCTAAGCTTTCTTGGTAGTAGTAAATAATGATCAGATGAGCTGAGGTTGGGCAGGTATTCCTCTTATCAACACCTTCAGCAGATCATGCCAAAAAGAGGTCTCCAAAGTAAGTTTTAAGTATAAGTACGGAGGTTTCATGATATAATTATACATCTTGTGTCATCAACAAGGTTCAGTCTGATGACCTCCTGGGCAAGAAGTTA
Source organism: Montipora capricornis (assembly GCF_036669925.1). NCBI lineage: Eukaryota > Metazoa > Cnidaria > Anthozoa > Scleractinia > Acroporidae > Montipora > Montipora capricornis. Next base: position 40,987,466 of record NC_090883.1, read on the forward strand.
GTGAAATGTACCTCAGTAACTGTATATGCCCTGTGTTACTATGTTGTTAAAATGACTTGTATTTTTGAACTTTTACTTTCTCATTGGCTCTGGTCAATCAATATACTATACTACAATAATTAAAGTCTAACAAAGACCTCTTCACAACAGGTATGGGTGAGTTGTATACCTGGGGAAAGGAAGGACCAAGACTTGGTTATGAAAGCAAGGCTAGGAAAGTGATGCTGCCAAGATTGGTTGAAGGACTTCAGGAGCATAGGGTGACAGATGTTGCTTGTGGAGTTTCTCACACACTGGGTAAATAAAGCGAGTTAATCATATGATAACTTATTTTCAAGCTTATGTGGTAGAAAAAGTATTATTTTTTTGTTTTTTGGAAAGTTGCATGGGAAGAACGAAAATCTTGGTCTCTTCCAAGCAATGTTAAATTGTCCTCTGCTCTGCTGATTACATGTAATTCTATTTGTAAAAGTCATCTATTTCATTAACAGTCAAAGTTTGTGACCCCAGAACTTCTTCCATACTGTTTTTCATCTTCTCATCTTTGTGATACTAATAACATGAAAATATCCTGCTATAATATAACCCTGGACACCTCACAGACACAGTGTTAATAACCATAGGGTTCTTGTGGTTTAGTATGTACATTTATGCCTTGATTCCTTCCACAGTTTGCACAAGAAATGGCCAATGCTTTGCTTTTGGAAACAATGAATATGGCCAGTTAGGCATCACTGGCATCACTCAGAGTTACGAGCCGGTGCGTGCCGTTGAGCTGGAGAGCTACCATATTGCATTTGTGACTTGTGGATCTCATCACAATGCTGTGATATCAGGTTGTTGTATAGAGCACTTTGATACAGTACCACTATAACAAACCCCTTATTTACCAATTCCTCCAGATTGCTTGTTTGACTTGTATAGAAGCAACTAGGGCCTACATTACAAGGTCTAATCTTCTCCTGTTTTTAGTTGAAGGAATAAATAATAATATTTCTAATAATTATATTGTGCTTTGGGCCCAATCTTGCCAGCCACTCCCTTCATGATTCAGTTCCAAATACTGCAAGGAAGGTTGACTAACGGGTCCTGTTTCTGTGTTTGATTGGGTTGCCTGTCTGTTAGGATGTCCTCTCCTGAGCAATGTGTTTCTGGTAGAAATTAATCCACCTGGGTGGAAATAGATCAAAGTATGGAAGCGACACACTGGAAGATCCACACCTCAAACCAAGTCTTGCACATTTACCAGTTTGTGTTGGCCACTCTTTACTGAAGTTGAAAATATGAAAAGTCATCACTTCAGTTTGAGATTTTTATTTGCTTAAGAGTGTGTTTTTGTTTTTAAAGATGCTGGTTCGTTATGGCTTTGGGGTGCAAATCAACATGGACAGTTAGGACTTGATGCTTCATGTACATTCTCATCAAGACCATATCTTTTATCTGCCACAGCAGATCTGAGGTAGAGACATTTCTTTGCATTTCACATTCTCTCCTGAAATATACCTTCAAGAGATGACCTAATTCTGTAATTTTTAACTGTGATAAAATACAACTGGTGAAACATCCGTTTGACTTTCACTATGGGGATGGCAAAACCCAAAATGTTGACTTGCTGCCATACTGGCACAATTGCATAGTTGACGAGAGTTCTTTCTGTAAACTCAGAAAACTTTGAATTCTAGAAACATTTTAGGGAAATCCTGGAAAGAAAAAAATCACTTTGGTGTGAGGTTTGTTAGTGTTTCTCGACTTTCAACACTGTTTATTAACTCTTCTGTTCTTTTAAATTTTGGAATCTCTTTGTTTTCAACCTAAATGTTATTTTTTAGTTCATTGTAAGGAGTTTTTGTCTTATCAGAAACCACACGATTATAGATGTAAGCTGTGGAACCAAACACACTGTATTTTTGTCAAGTAAGTGCTTTGTACCACCATGAAACAATGCAGATTTATGAGATGTGGTCTCTGTAAGGGGCGGTTTATATTTTGGTACCTTTAATTTCTTTGCTGTTCCCTATTAAATTACTATGTGCACTGAATAAACAAATCAGGGTTTTTCGGAAAATGTG